>NC_077231.1:89142523-89442523 GCF_027887165.1 Monodelphis domestica
ACATCACAGTTGCTTGTGGATTGGATTTAAGAAAGGCAGAATTGCACAAAGTCATCAGCTTTGCTCCCTCTTCCAGAGTCATTAAAGTTTAGGGGCAAGACAAAAGTCAAGATGACTGACAGTGGCCCAAGATGCATTGGATGGCCTTGGCATCTTCAGTGTCTGGCCAAACTCTAAGCACCAGAGCCCTGCTTCAGCTGCCTTCATGACCCATTGGAACAAATTGTTCTCATCTGTCTATTTTGCTAGAGAAAGTCTTCACATGTGTGGAGTAGACATCTGCCTAACTCACCAATGGGTTTGAGGCCTGTTGGCTAATCTCAACCTGCTTTAGCCCATCTGCCAATATAGTTTTGCCATGGTGTAGCCATTGCATAAGCTACAGCTTCTTGGAGCCACAGATGAGAGTTGGGTAAAAGGTAGACACCAAAGTTAGATGAACAGCCCTGAAAAAGGCTTGACAAGCCCTCACACCAATGTGCTAGTCCTCCCTGAACATCCCATCCATACACATGCAGCTAGGTGGTGAAGTAGATAAAGTGCTGAAGATCACACCATGATCATTTTACAGATGAGCAAAGAAACTAAAGCCTAGAAAAGTCTCAAGTGGGTTGCCCAAGACCTGGCAGTTAGAAGTATCAGAGCTAAATTTTACTTAGATTGAAACTGTTTGGACCTATGATGTTCCCTGAAAGTTGCTGCTGCTTTAAAAAAGAAGAAAAATTGAATAGTCACTTAGTTTTCTTGTTATTATATCAGCCTAAATAAAATAAAAATAATAAAATAAGGATAAATAAATAATAAATCTCATCTGAATAAAAATAAAATAATGAACAAGTAAAATAAACAATTATAATGATTCTATAAGTAAAACAAATAATTATACTATAAACAAAATAAAATTATTTTAAAAACTAAATAAAAATTTCCTCTCAGATACTATATGTTTTAAACATTATTGGTAACCTAAAATTGGTGTAATTTTTTTAGTGTATCTTTAAATACTTTTTCAGGAAGATAAAATAAATCTTATTTTGGGAATAGAAGCTATATTTGGGGCACAATCTATCTTTAGACCAATGTGGGTATTTATTGTCCTATACAAAAGATGGCAGAATGTGCCCTTTCCCCTTCCTCCACAAAATTTCTGTTCAATCAATATTTATTAAACATCTGCTCAATAAGGCTGTTAGGTATATAAAAAATTAAAAATGATATGGTTTCTGGACTTACATTCTAGTGTTTGGAAAAGAGGCATGTACACAAACAGGTTAGAATACAATTAAATGTACCAGAGAGGTTGAACAGTGAAGCCTGTAAGATGAGCAAAGGGAGGAGATACTGTGTGAATGACAGAATCAGGGAAGGCTTCATTTATTAAAAGTTTAAATTACTTGCTGGGAATTCTGAATAAATCAGAAATTTTGTTGTACTTGAGACATTTCCGACAGAAGCATCTTTTCATTTTCTTGAGCTAGTTTTTAGTGTTTTGATCATGAAATGTCTAGTCTAGATCCTAAAGAGATGCATCATGGTAATGACACATATTTCTATAGCCTTTTGAAATTTATAAAGCATTTCCCTCATAGGGCAGATAGTAACTTTCTCATCTGTAAAATCAAAAGGCTGGACTAGCTAGATGATCTCAATGATCCCTCCTAACTCTAAGTCCTGCAGTGATCTCCATTTTCCAGATGAGGAAAGTGAAAGCCAAGAGAGATCAGTTGAGTTGCCCAGACAACTTGACCCAACTTGTCAAATAGGTAGGAAATATAAGAGCTACACTGCAAACCCAGCTCTCCCAATTCCTATGATTCAGTTCATTTACTCCTCTCCTACACTTCCTCCCCAGTCATGAGTCCTCTAACATGAAAAGCAAGGAGGGTGAATCCATCATGGCGAAAAGAGTAAATTAAGAACTCTTGACATTCCAAAAACAGAAGGCTTGATTCTGGTTTCCCCTCTTGTAGCCCTCATCAAGTCTCATTTAGAGCAGTGTGCAGTATTGAGCCTGGGACTTTAAAAAGACATCCAGGCTTTGGGAAGGATCCAGAAAACAGCAACAAGACTAATTTGGGAGATGAAGGGTATGTCTTATGAGCAGAGGCTTAGAGAGCTTAACATGCTTGGGCTTTAAAATGAGGTGGGTGAGACAGTATCTAATGATAGCAGGCAAGGATCTGGGTAGGAACTTGTTCTTGGTTCAGGGTAAAACCTGCAGTCACATTACAGAGAGACCAGAAGGGAAGATTGGTGGTATGGATTTTTCTTTTCCATTCTAAGAATGAGGAGCAGAGGGATATTTTATTAAAAGGGGGGTGCTGTAAAAACTCCCTGGATTTCCCAGGGATGTTTGGGAGTACAGAGTGTACCTCACTGCCCCTGGAAGATTAATTTAAATAAAATAATTTGCTGGGTAATTTAATGCAGTCTAACAATCATTTATTAAGTGACTACTAAACATAACATAGAAAGACCACATAATCTCTGCCTTCATGGAATTTATAATCTAGTCACAGGGATACAATAGGCAGCTCTGGACTCATCAGTGAGAAGACGTAGGTTCAGATTCTACCTCAAACATTTACCTGCGTTGGAATCCTGGACTAGTCACTTTCTCTGTGCCTCAGTTACCTTATCTGTAAAATGGGAGGACGGGTAGACTCAGTGATCTCTCTAAGCTCAAAATCTCTGATCCCATATAAGTAGATAAGTCTAATACTGAGGTAGAATGTGCAAAAGGCAAATGAGGAGAATGGGGAGGAAATTTGAGAAAGGATAAATCCCTTTCTGTTTGGCAGGCTTAGGGAATGGTGGTTTTAGAAGAGACTTAATAGAAATGTGGTCCCAGAACTGGTCCTTGAAAGAAGAAAATCATCCTATGAGCAGATTGTAAGCTCCTTGAGGGGCATCTTTAATTTTATTTACCCAGTCATACAATAAGGCTTTGTTAAGTGAACCGAACAAGCAGAGACAGATAGAGTGTGCTTTCCAGGCATGCATCTTGGGGATGAGAAGGCAGGACAAGATCAATAAACAGTTGGACTGGAGTACACTGTATCTGGAGGGAAGTGATGTGAAATTAGGCTGGAGACATTGAGGTTCTAGGAGTGTCCAACAAATTTAAAATCTGCCAAGCACATTAGAAGTTGTCTGGTTCAACTTTATAGATGATGAAATGATGGCCCTGAGACATGGCTTGACCTTTCCAAGGTCACACAGATAAGTCTACAGCAGAGCCAGGATTTGAACTTAGTCTTGAAATTTGGTCCTCTTGCTGGTATGGTCAAAGGGAGACACACTAGGGAGAGCTTAAATACCAGGACAATACTTTTTTTTTCATATTTTATCTAAAAGGAAGTTGCTTTTGACAAGAGGAATGATATGATCAGACTTGTGCATTAAGAAGATTATTTGGGGCAGTAATGTGAAAAACAGATTATCTGAGCAGCTGTGTGGCTCACTGGATTGAGAGCTAGGCCAAGAGATGGGACATCCTGGGTTCAAATCTGGTCTTAGACACTTCCTAGCTATGCAACCCTGGGCAAGTCACTTAACCCCCATTCCCTAGCCCTTACTGCTCTTCTGCCTTGGAACAATATTGATTCTCAGGTGGAAGGCAAGGGTCTTAAGGAAAAAAAAATAGATTATGGAGATGAGAAACAGGAGATGAATAGAACAATTAGGATCTCAGAGCCCAGGAAGAGGTTAATAAGACCTTAAAGTAGAGAGATGTCAGTGTGAGAATATGTGAGATCTGATACATGAAATGGCAGCTGGTTGGATATAGATGGTAAAAAATAGGAAAGAACCAAAGATTTTTTATTTATTTCAGGTCATTGAGTACTTGTTGAGGGCTTACTCTGTGTCAGGCATTAGGGTACAAAGACAAAAATGTCTGAGATTTCCAACCTTCTGGAATAGGAGACTCAGGGGGCCCTGAACAAATAAAAGGGATATTGAGAAGAGAAATGAATTGGGGAGAATGGAGGAGATTATGACCTCTGTTTTTTCCATCTCAAAGAAGTCCCACTGGGGGAGCCTGTCCTCTCATTAGGGACGGCCTGAATTTACTACAATATGAATATATGCCATTCTCAGAGCATTGCATAGAGGATTTGCCTCTTCTCCTTCCTCCTAGAAATCAGTTGAGTTTGAAGTATTTGGGGGTCTATCAGTTGCCCTTTAAAGGTCCAGTAGAACACCAGTCCAATTCTAAAGGGCTAGAAATGAGTATATAACTGAAACACCTCAAGTTCATTGAAGAACACACAGGTTCAGATTCATCTCTGCCATCTTCTCCTCCTAATCCTGAAATGGTAGCCCTCTGAGAGCATCATGGTCCCCGAGCTTCAGCTTTGTGCCTCTGGAGCTAAACTTTGGGTCCCACTATTGTCAAATGTGGAGGAGAACACCCAGTACATTTTGCCCCAAAGCTGAGCCAGCCAATTCTTCCTATAGTCCCACTAGAGAGGGAAGGAATCTTCTTTGACAGTGAGTGGTGCCTGATCAGCCCCAAAGACACCTCTGTCTCAGGCTGGCAGTCCCTGGGCTAACTTCATATAAGCTCTGGATACAATACTGCAGGGACCCCATGGCCAGTGAGGACAAGGGGGGTTCCTTCCTGTCCATTTTGGGTCACCAGAAAGATTTATATTTTAACAAATTTTGCTCTTGAGAATTAACAGGGTGAAGGCTCTGTCTAAGAAAGAAAAGCAGCTTAGGTGACATCATGCCATCCATCATGCCCCATGGGAACTGGCCAGACATAGGTGCCAATAATTCTGCTCCCAGATGGGATTTATGCCTTCTAAGACAGTCTGGGGCTGCCTATCTTCAGAGGGAAGGCAGGGAGGCCACAGAGATAAGACTAGGATTTTGAGTTGGGAGAGCATCTCAGAGACCATCCAATCCAATCCCTTTGCTTTATAGATGAAGCTAATGCCTGTCCTGTTGGGAAAGGGCTTTGGACACCTCCGTGAGATTTGGGGAAGTTATAATTATTCATTATTTTCAGGGACTTGTTTGAAAGTTTCATTATTAAAACACTAAACTCTAGCCCAGGAAACCTAAAAAATCAGTCTTGTTGAAAATATCTCATACACAACAAAATCCTGTTTATCCAGAATCCAAACTACCCAGAAAGCTCAAATAGCTAGCTCCCAGGGCCCATCTTTATATGATGCCATTGTAAATTCCTCTCCTCATCCCCCTCTCCCCACTTTCCACCTCTAGTTCAATCTAGATTCAGACTCCCTATTCAAAGACAAGGGGAAAAAGACATAGTACAGTGCCTAGTACACAGTAGGCTCTTAATAAATGCTTTCTCATGCATTCATTTAAGTTACAAAAAAGGGGGGGATCCATTTATTTCATCAATGTGTGAGGTAGAGGAAGGAATACGGTCTTTGGAATGCAGATCCCAATCCATCCATGCCTTCTCATCCCATGAAACTCTGGTCCATGTCCTCCCATTAATCCTCTACCCAATGAGCTGAGAACTTTCATCTCATTTTTTTGACTTTA
Organism: Monodelphis domestica; assembly: GCF_027887165.1. NCBI lineage: Eukaryota > Metazoa > Chordata > Mammalia > Didelphimorphia > Didelphidae > Monodelphis > Monodelphis domestica. Next base: position 89,148,050 of record NC_077231.1, read on the forward strand.
CATATGTACCAATGGAGCACATAGGTCTTCCATCTGCCTATTGTCCTTTGCTCTTGTTACATGATTACACTTTATTTTCCTGTCATATATCTATCTCTCTGACAATGTCCTCCATAACACTTCTAACCAATTCTTCATTGTTAATATATCACAATTTGTTCTTGTCTATGACATGCCTCTCCATTACTCCTATGTGTTCATGTCTCAGTTTTGTGACCTTGGGTAAATAACTTAGCCTCTATGATCCTGTTTCCATCTCTATAAATTAGTATAACATTCCTTTCCTTGCTTATTTTATAAGGATCAAAAGACAGAATGTGCTCATAGCATTTCATGAACTACAAATGGACATATTATTATTATTGTAGCACTGAACATTGTTAGACCAAAAAGAATTTTAATAATAATTCCATGGGTCATACTTCAGTTTTTATTAGATTACTTAATTATCTAAAGCCTTCCTTCTTTTGGACTTGGGCTAATTTTAACTTCTTTTAGATCTTGAACATTTAATTTAAGCATGTTCTAATTCTTGTGTCTGCATCAATAAAATTGAAAGATAAAAAAATCTATGCTTCAGAAAGAAAAAAATAGCCTATCCTTAGAGAAGGGAGGAATAGGGAGCAAGGAATGGGGTGGTGGCATATTTGTTCAAAATCTACTATGTTCAAAGCTGTAAGACCTGGAAAAGCCATGTCTGGAGTCCGACAAAACAAGCATATTCCTACTGACTCATGATGAGCTTTTCAATACTTGAAGGTCACAGCATTTCTTACCTCACAATTCTCACACAGTGAGAGCGGGGTCAAGGTGCCCAGAGAAGACTTGAGAATCTTGGCCATACAGACAATGAACATTCTTTTCCTTTCTGAAGATTTTTTTTTAAATCCTTACCTTCCATTTTATAATTGACACTAAGTATTGGTTCCAAGGCAGAAGAGTGCTAAGGACTGAACAATTGGGATTAAGTGACTTGCTAAGGTTTACATAGCTAGGGAAGTTTCTGAGGTCAAATTTGAACCCAGGACCTCCTGACTGCAGGTCTGGTTCTCTATCTGCTGAGCCACCTAGTTGTCCCACTCTTTCTGAAGATTTCAAATGGAAGTAATTTGCCACTTTTTCCAAGGAGTACTTTCAGGTGTTTTTAACAGGCAAACAGATAGCTTAAGTTCATCTAAATTTAAGTTTCTGGTGGTGAGGCCAGGACTGTTTTTCTCTTTCTTTGTATCTTCAGTGTTTAGCAATACACCTGGCTCATAGAAGGTGCTTAATACATGTTTATTCAATGATTGATTGTTTTCTAGCTTGGGTGCTTAAAATCTTTCTCTCTCTCTTTCTCACTCTTGCTTTCCATCTATCCATCCATCCATCCATCCATCCATCCATTTATCCATCCATCCATCCATTCATCTATGTATCTATGTATCTATCTATTTATCTACCTATCTCTACCTGTATCTATTATCTATCAATCTATTGATCAGTCTCTCTCACCAGACCCATGACTTCATGGTTATAGGGTGATCCCTATGAAGAGCTCCTTCTCTCAATGCACATCAGCTTCCAAGTTGCACTTTAGAATCTTAGAGAGTTGCCTAGGACACCCAGGCTGGAAAACCAATAGATGAGGCACTTTGCCCAGGGTCACAGATCCAGCATATGTTATTGATCAACATGCATTTAGGGGCTGAGTGTACAGAAAAAGCAGTCCCTGTGACATAAATAGGCAGTTTTCACACGATGAAATCAAAACTATCAATATTCACATGAAAAAGTGTTCTAAATCCCTCTTGATTAGAGAAATGCAAATTAAAACAACTCTGAGGCACCACCTTACATCTAGCAGATTCACCAATATGGCAGAAAAGGAAAGTGATAAATGTTGGAGGGGATGTGGCAAAATTGGGACACTAATACACTGCTGGTGGAGTTGTGAATTGGTCCAACCATTCTGGAGGGCAATTTGGAACTATGCACAAAGGGCTTTAAATGAATAAATGAATAGCACTGCTGAGTTTGTATCCCAAAGAGATAATAAGGAAAAATACTTGTACAAAAATGTCTATAGCCATGATCTTTGTGGTGGCAAAAAACTGGAAAATGTGGAGGTGTCCATTGGAAATTGGTTGAACAAATTGTGGTATCGATGGTGATGGAATATTATTGTACTGAAAAAAATAATGAACTGGAGGGATTCCATGTGAACTGGAATGACCTCCAGGAATTGATGCAGAGCAAAAGGAGCAGCAGAACCAAGAGAACATTGTACACAGAGACTGATACACTGTGGCACAATAGAATGTAATGGACTTCTCTACTAGCAGCAATGCAATGACCCAGGACAATCCAGAGGAACTTTTTTTTTTTTTTGAGAATTTTATTTAATTAATTAATTTAGAATATTTTTCTATGGTTACAAGATTCATGTTCTTTCCCTGCCCTTCTCCATACCCCTTCCTGTAGCTGATGCACGATTCCTTCCAGAGGAACTTATGGGAAAGAACACTATCCATATCCAGAGAAAGAACTGTGGAATCAAAAACATGGAAGAAAAACATATGATAGATCATGTGGTTTGATGGGGATATGATTGGGGGTTTTATGTTAAGTGGTCACTCTATTACAAATATAAATAACATGGAAATAGGTGTTGAACAATGACACATGTATACCCCAGTGGAATGCTTGTTATTTCCAGGAACCGGGAGGGGAGAGGGGTGGGAAAAATCATGAATCATGTAACCATGGAAAAATATTCTAAATTTTAAAAAATGGGGATAATAATAATAGCCCAAAAAAAAACAAAAACAAAAAACAAAAAAACAGTCCCTGCCTTCCAGGAGCTCATATTCTTTTTTTTTTTTAAACCCTTACCTTCTCTCTTGGAGTCAATACTGTGTATTGGCTCCAAGGCAGAAGAGTGGTAAGGGCTAGGCAATGGGTGTCGAGTGACTTGCCCAGGGTCACACAGCTAGGAAATGACTGAGGCCAGATTTGAACCTAGGACCTCCCACCTCTAGGCCTGGCTCTCAATCCACTGAGCTACACAGCTGCCCCCCAGGAGCTCATATTCTAATGGAGGAAACAACTAGTAAATAAGTAGGTTAAATACAGGGAAGCTAGGGGGCAGAGTGGATAGAGTTCACGGCCTAGAGTGAAGAAAACCAAGTTCAAATATGGCCTCAGACACTAACTAGCATTGTGACCCTGGGAAAGTCACTTAATCCTGTTACTTTAGTTTCCTTATCTGTAAAATGATCTGGAGAAGGAAGTGGCAGATCAGTCCAGTATCTTTGCCAAGAAGACCCCAGATTGAGTCACAAAGAGTCAAACTTGACTGAAAATAGCAGAACAACAAAAGAAAACAATAAGATATACAGTGAGTGAGAAGAAATTGTTAGCAGTTAATAAGACCAAGAAAAGCCTCCTCAGAAAGTGAGATTCAAGTTGTGCCTTAACAGAATCTGGACAAACTAGAACCTGGAAGAGAGAGACCATTCTAGGCATAGCCATTCTGGGCAAAAGCAAAGAGGCCAGTGTATCTGGATCATGGAGCAGATAGAGAGTAGTAAGGTGTAAGAAGATGGGAAGGGGCCAGGTTGTGAAGGGCTTTAAGTGGTAACCAAAGGATTTTATGTTTGATCCTAGAGCCACTGTAAGTGTGATTTAGGAAAATTATTTTATTTGCTAGGTAAAGGTTGGACTGGGGCTTGGAGAGACCAAGTAGAAGGCTGTAAGAGTCCAACTGAAGATGATGAGGACAACCACGAAGTCATATCCATCAATAGATTGATAGGTAGAAAGACAACAGGATTGGTTGTATAGATCTGGGAATCATCTACAATCAGTGGTTCTCAACCTCTCAATTTGTAGCAATGAGAGACATAATGCATATCAGATATTTACATTCCTAATCATAACTGTAGCAAAATTACAGTTTTGAAGTAGCCACCAAAATAATGTTTTGGTTTGGGGTCACCGCAACATGAGGAACTGTATTGCGGGGTCACGGCATTAGAAAGGTGGAGAACCACTGATCTACCTAGAGATTATTATCGAACCTATAGAAACTAATGAGATCATCAAGTGAAATGGTATAAAGGGAAAAGAACGGGCCCAAGTCAGCCTTGAGGGACATCCATAGTGGGTGGACATGACCTGGATAAAGATTCAGCAAAAGAGACTGACAAAGAACAAGAATCAGGAGAGGGTAAAGACATAAAAACCAAATAGTAATAACAGTTAACATTTATACAGCACCTACTATGTGCCAGGCACTGTGCTAAGTGCTTTACAATTATTATCTCATTTGAACTTCATAACATCTCTGAGAAGTAGGTACTATTCTTATCCTCATTTTGATGGGGAAAACTGAGGAATGAAGCAACTCATGAGAGATGAGGAAATTGAGGCTACAGGGGTAAAGTAACTTACCTAAGGTCACAAGGCTTGCAAGTGTCTGAGACTATATTTGACTCCAGACCCAGAACTCTACCCACTGCTCCCCCATCTGTCTCAGCAAAGTGAGAGTATCCAAACCAAATACCAGAGAGCTCAAGAAAAGTGACCCATTAGATTCGGCAAACAAGAGATCATTGGGAGTTTTGCAGAGGGCAATTTCAGTTGAATGTGGCAGGACATGAAACCAGATCTCTCTGTCTCTGTAATTATTTCTGTCCTCTACACCAAGCTGTCTCACCAGGTAGGGGTTAGATATTTCTAATTCAGTCAAGTGGAACTGGGTTATGTTGTTATCCCATAAATGGAAGTCTAGCTAATGAGGACCCTCATTTTAACCTCCCTTTGGTACACCACCTACAATCCACTCTCTGTTTCTTGTTCTCAGATTTCATCTGCATTCCAGCTCTCTACAAGAATCAAGCATTCTAGGAGTACAGGACAGCCTCTTCTGTCCACCACACCAACTTCTCCACCCAGGTTATAAGATCTTCTGGCAGAAGTGCATGTCAGTAAAGGAAGAAATAGCTTCTCCCCTCTGAGTTTCTGCAGTGTGTCACAAGCTAGTAATGTTCCATCATCTCTTTGGTGGCATGCATGAAATCTGCCTGTCATTGTAAAGATTCTCATGCAACGTGAGATTTTGCTCTTGAACGTGTTTCAGATGTGATTGTTCCTGTGCTGGAGATGCTGAAAAGTGATCCTACTTCAGGGTGGTCCCATGTTCAGCCAAAGCCACTAAACAAAATAGCCCTAATGAGCCTACTGCCCTGTCAGAGAGGAAAGTGGACTCCTAGACCCACAAGTCTAACATATTATTTCAAAGGAAATTAAAGCCCAGAGACTTGCCTGAAGATGCATAGGAAATAGGGAACAGAGCTGGGATTTGAACTCTGAGCTTCTAACTCCAAATCTAGGGCTTAGAACTCTCAAAGAATTAGAAAACCAGAACTGGTAAGGACCTGAGAGATCATCCTGTCTAACCCCCATTATTTTACAAATGGAGAAATAAGGGCCCAGATAGGATAAGTATATTACTCAAAGACACAGAGCTAATTAGTCAGGACTAGAACACAGGTTTCTTGACTTCCAGCTGAGAACATGTTGATTTGAACAGCAGGACATTGCAAGATAAGGCTGCCAAAGAGGAATTATTTCCTTTGAAAGAAGACCAAATTTTAAAGAATAATGTTTTTGTGCTCACTTCGGCAGCACATATGCTAAAATTAAAGAATATATATATTTAAATGATTGTGTATTGGCTGCCTGTTAGCCCTTAGTATCCATGAGTGAAAGGAAAAAAAAAATTATGTGAGTAATGGCATCTGCAATTTTATAGGAGACCTAGGATGGAGAATAACTTTGGATTATATTCCTATCCTTGCAAAGGAGGTTGTCTCAGCTGTTTTTCCTACTTGGTTAAAATATGGTGCTAATGAGATAGGTTCCATATGTGAGGGTCCAGAGGAAAATTGGATGAGAACGTTTAGATGCCTCAGCACAAATCCATCATCTTATTAGTACCACAAAGGCAACCCCAAGCATGTCCCAGACTCCTAGGACCATCTCATCCTGTCCTCTCATTTTACAGAGGAGGAAAGCAGGACAGAGAGAGGAAATCACCAAGGTCCCATGATTCTTATCAAAAAGAAAAGTAGTTTCCAAGCTTAGCTGCAAGCTCATTCTGCAAATGATTTTAACTCCTTGTTGTTTCCTCACCTGTTGCTCCATGATGACTTTCTAAGGAATTTATCAGTTCTGAGTAGCTTTGAGACATCCCTAAATGGTAAGGAGTTCCACTATACTTCAGGGTAGATTTATCCATCCTTTTGAAATAAAATGGTGAGAGAACTTCCAAATGTCTTTCTTTGCCAGCCTTTAAGCAGTTTAAAAGTCTCTATAGAAGGGTAAATGGGATTGGGTTTATGTCCACTTTGTCTTGTCTGAGGAGGCAGCAGAAGCAAAAATTCAGCATGTACCTTTAGTTCAACTTTAGGTATATCATGCAAAAATAAAAATTAGAATATGTTGGAATGATCAATTGTTAAGGAAAATGAAGAAGCTAAATGAGATTATAATTTTACCAATTACTTCCTGATTTTTTACATTAATGAAAAAAATCAAAGTTTCAATTATTCCCACCAAAATCTCAGTGGTAAAATCTTTTGTTTTCTGAACCTGGTGAGGGTGAGAAGTAGATTGAGGGAGAGAGAAATGAGATATTGGGCAGAGAAAGGTTGAGATAAAAGGGAAGAGAGAAAAGAAAAGGGCAAAAATAAGGAAAAAAGAGAGAGTTGAAAGAGAAAAAGGAGAAAAGCAAAGAAAAGATGAACAGAGTTGAAAGAGAAAAAATTGAGAGGAAGGAAGATGAGAAAGAGAAAGGAGGGAGAGAAAGAATAGAGAAAAAGAGAGGGAAGAAAAGAGTTGAAAGAGAAAAAATTGAAAGAGAGGAAGGAAGGTGAGAAAGAGAAAGGAGGGGGAGAGAGAAAATAGGGGAAAAGAGAAGAGAGGGAAAGAGAGTAGGGAAGAACAGAATTCAAAGAGAAAGAGAAAAGAAGATTGAAAGAGAGAACAGAGGCAAGAAAGATGAAGGAGGAGGAGAGAGAGAATAGAGAAAAGAAGAGAGGGAAAGAAAGAAGGGAAGAAGAAGGAAGAAAGAAAGAAACAAATGAAAGAGGGAGAGGAGAAAGGAGGAAAGGGGAGTAAGAAAAGAAGGAGAAGTGAGAGAAGAATAGGGGAAGGAGGAAGAGGGAGAGAAGGGTGGAGAAAGAAAGAATAGAAAAGGGAGAGAGAACAGAAGGGAAAGAGAGAAGGAAAGAGAAAAGAGGAAGAGGGAGGAGAGAAGAGAAAGAAAGAGAGGAAGAAAGCAGAAAAAGAATTGAAGATGACTGGAGAAAAAAGGAGATATGGGGGAGAGAGAGAGAGAGAGAGAGAGAGAGAGAGAGAGAGAGAGAGAGAGAGAGAGAGAGAGAGAGAGAGAGAGAGAGAGAGAGAGAGAGAGAGAGAGAGAGAGGAGAGGAGAGAATGAGAACATGCAGCTGTAGCTGCTGAATTTAGAAAGTCAGAGGTGCTCTCTCTCCTCAGCCACATGAGCTGAAGTGGAGATTCCTTCCAATAGCAGGGAGAGCGCAGAGTACAGACAACAGATGTGAGTGAGCAAGGCTCCCATAGCTGTCAAGTTCCAGCATCTCTGCACGGCGGACAGAGGAGGCGCCAGCGTGATTGATCTCCCCAGGCCATATATAAAGCCCAGGAATTCTCCCCATCTGCTTGTCAAACTGACCGGCAGCATCTCTCAGCTGGCTTTGGGGTCTCCATCAACTAGCGCAGGAGAGAAGAAGGCTCGGGAGAGGTAACATTAGACTGTCACAATGCCAGAGCCCACCAAGAAAGAGGGTAAGAAGAGTCTTGGACCCTTTCATTGCATTCTAAGGAGAGTAAAAGGTCCATTTTTTACAAAGTATGCCTGATCACATAGGTGTCATTAGCGTGGCTTAGGGAGGAAATGTCATATCAGGGAATCCTGCCCACCAAAGAGATAAAACTGCAGCAACCCTGACCTAAAGCATTTTATCCAATAGAGAAGGGAGGGGGGGAGTGCTGATTGCCAAAGTTTAAAAAGGAATTTTGCTTGGAATAACTAGAAATTTGCTCTTATGCATCCTTATAATTTGAAACATTTAGATTCTTTACAGTTGGGAAATTATCTTTTCAGGCATAGTTTGCTAGGCTGTTGCCACTAAATCATTCATCAGAAACATTTCATGTTTACTTGTGATGTTTGAGATAAGACCCTAAATGCCTTCTTTTAACAGATTGAAAGAATAGGAAATTGGGTTTCAAATGAAGAAAATTCAGGGCAGCCATCTAGATGTGCAATATCATTTTGCTAATGTTAGAAATACAAGGCTAATGCATTCATGGAAAATATCAGAATAGAAATATTTAACAGGTTTGAGTTCACAATTTTTAATACTGTAATGTCTACTAGATTATTAAATTTTCTGGATTATCCATAGGATAAATCAGATATGTAGAAAAAAAAGACTATACCTATGTTTCTCACTAATATAATTTGTCCTCTTGAGGATTTTATTGCATTTTTTTTTTGGTAATTTTATAGTTTTTAGATAACTTACTGGGAAGAGTAAACATATCCTCCAACAAGGAAAATGTCTTCATTATGCAGGAAAAAGATTTATCAATAAAAAGACCATTATGGGAATTCATTTTATATATTGACAAATATTCTCCTCTCTCCCCTTTTGAAATTTACCATTTAAAGTGAAGAATAATAAAAAAAATTTAAATCTTACTTTAATCTTACATGACTAGGTTTGGCTTTGCATTATTCACATTCCTCCAAATTAACCGCATATATGCTAGGCTTGGTTTTTGGAAGGGGAATCTTCAGAATGAAATCATTTCATCCACTTAATCGTTGATTTACTGCTTCTTATACCCTGGAAATCTGTCTGTGCAAATTAGAATAGAAACTGATTCGAAAAGTACATAAGGAATGAATTAAGAAACATCTAGTTCTTGCTAACTTGTTTTAGGTTCTTTGTAAATGGTTCCCAGTCATTCCTTTGTAGATCCTTGGAAAAGGTGCTGCCCATCCTGGGGCTCCAAGTTCAACTATGAAGGAAAGTGCATGATTTGAAGCATCTTTTTGGTATATTTTCTTTAGGTCATTAAGCCTGGAGTGTTGACAGGCCAGAGTGATCAGTTTACTAGTTGGCCTTACTTAGGACTGGAGGACAATGATGGATGAAGTATCTGGCCCAAAATAGCCCACACCAAATGCATGCATGAATATGGTAGCTTAATCCAGAATCTCAGGTCCAGAGTCCAAACCCTTCTAAAGTGTCTGAGTTGTAATGCAAATGATTTACATGTGCATTAAGTGTCCTCTTTATCTGATCTCTCACTTCACTAGCTACTCCAGGTCTTACTGAGGCTCCAATGCCTTTTGGTGATTTCTGACTAAAACCAAAATATTCCTTCTGAACTTTTTAACTGCTCTGGATTTATGGAAAGCCAGGCCAGGCTAGGCACATGATTAGAAAATGAGAAGCTCACAGAGAAAGTGATTTGCTAAACTTTGTTTTTATGTGACTTTCCCTGTTTTTTAATTGTAGCAAGACCCTAATGGGGGCTGCCTTGACCCTGAAGTTTTCTGAACAGTGAGAGGCCCTCGTTTAGTATTCCTCAGTGACATCTGCATGCACAGCCAGCTTTTCAGAAATATTTATTGAACTACTCTGAAGTTCCTGGTGGGAAAGGAGTCTGAAGACTTCCTTTTTCTCCACTTTGACTGTCAGGGCTCTGTTATTAATATTGATCACCACTGTGGCCAGATAAAAGATTTATCCTTTACTGCCACAAGTAAGCTCATCTCAAAGGAGGATTATTTCATCTATTGTACTTGACACGCAGCACATGGTAGGTGCTAAACAAATGTTTGTTGGTTCCTCAGCCTCTTCTCATGGGTATTCTTGGATCTTTTAATATATGGTGAATATGACAGAGATTGCAGAGGGGATAGAAAGCCACATTTGTTGTGGGGAAGTCCTAGGTTCTGGCCAAGTCACTGCATCTCAAGGCGCTAGGCTGGGGTGCCAAGTCTCTAAGACTTCGAGTTGCAGAGGAGGTCTCTACTAACTTACATTGGATCAGGCATTTCCCTGTGCCAATCAAACCAGAGGCTTAGTTCCTATTCCCTAATATATATATATAGAACCAGACCACAGATGATTCTTATTTCAAATGAAGTAACAACAGCCAGCATTTGTAAAACTCTGCTTTACTCCTCTTACCTCATTTGATCTTGTGAGATGGAAATTCTTGGTCTCCCCATTTTACAGATGAGGAAATTGACTTAGAGGGCAAGTGGATACTATTAGAATTACTTTAGAAGATCATAGTTGTTCTTATTTTGAACAAAGTACAGTGTGACAAAGCTTCGTAAAGCAATTCTCAGGTTATGGAACTAATTCATTGATTTTGGTCATTATATGATAGAAAATCTCACCAAACCACTGGCAAATAGCAAAACTGGATACGGTGAGAATCTTGTCATTGTATCTCAGGATTTAGGAGAAGGGATCTTTGAGGTCAACCTACTTAATTTTGTTTTAATTTTTCTTGGAGAGGGGCTGTTTCTGTTTTCTTTTGCCACATGGCTAATATGGAAACGTGTTTCACAAGACTTTACATGTATAATCTATATTCTATTACTTGCTTTCTTAAAGGATGGGGGATGGAAAGAGGGAGAGAATTTAGAATTCAATTTTTTAAAAAAACTAAATGTTAAATTTTTTAAAATTTAATTGGGAAAAATTTAATGAAATATATTTTAAAATAAATTTGAAAAATTATTTTTAAAAGGTCATCTAGCTTAGCCCTCCCACACCTATACATTTTACAGAGGAGGAAACGCAGGTTCATAAAAGTTAAACTACCCCAAAGTCACACAGGTCATTTGCAGCAGAGCCAAGCCCTCCAACTCTACACCCAGGGCTTTCTCCACTGAACATAGAGCATGAAAGTCAATTCAGAGAGAACAAGATGTAAGACTTCCTCTTGTCTAATGAAGACGATAAGTTTAAATTTGATGGAGGCAGAAGCTTCCAGGACCTTCTACGTGTGTACACCCTACTGATGTCTTTCCCACAATCTCACAAAATCAAACACAATTAGTTCTGGTGATGGAAATTCTGCAGACTTTTAAGTGTGTCTTCTGCTTGGTTAGTTTTCATTACTTAAAGAATTTGATTGACATAAAATAGAAATACTAGTAGTAATAACAATGCAATCGTATTAGCAATAATAATAGTAAAGAGAAGCAATGTGGCATAATGGAGGAATAGCTGACCTCAGAGTCAAGAAGTCCTGTGTTCTAGTCCTACCTTTCTCACATCCTGGCCACGTGACCTTAATTACTTTTCAGATGTCCCTCTAAGTTGCTGAGTTGCAGAATAGCTCCTGGCTGGCCTTGGTAGAGGGAATTACCTTACTGGGAGTTATTTACACCAATAAAACTGCAAGTCCCTGTTTAAGGAAATCTAATAATATCCACACTGGCTAACATTTATGTAAGTTTTAATGTTTGTAAAGCATGCATACACATATATATATAGAAAAAATATAAAATATATCTTATATGCATTTATAGAAATATTTTATATATTTGTATAAAATCTATATTATATATTACATAATATATTTATATATATATATGTATATATAAAATCTCATTTAATTCTCACAGCAACTCTGTGAAGTAGATACTATAGCTATTATTATCTCCATTTTCCAGGTGAGGAAACTGAAGCTTAGAGAGATTTAGTGACTTGCCCATGGTCACACAGACAAAGGCTTTGAAAAGTCAAGCAAGATATTTTTCTTTAAAAGGATGAAAGTGATAGAATAAATTGTAGAGGACTCCTATTAAAACTACATTCAAAAAGAAATAAAGCTTCATTCTAGTGTTCTGTCCTTTAGAAGCAGCCATTCACTCAATATTCCAGACAAGGCTTCTATTTTTTTTTTTCAATTGTTTTTTGCTGCCACCAGCACTGACCATTTTCCTGGGAGCCACCTCCTGGCGGACAGCCACATGAACTATGCAGGCCCCCACGCTGATGGGCTTTGGCAGCCTTCCTCTGATAATTTCATACCATTTGCAGAAACCCTCCCACTGGGGCAGGTGTGCCTCGAACTGGCAGGTTTTGTTTCTATTGAGAATAGCATGGCACTGTAATAAAGGGACTGCTCCCCATGAATCAGCAGGGGTCCCTGGGCCCAAACTAGATGTCTTGTCTGTTATAGGGATCCAAGCACCATCAGACCAGGACCAGCATAGAACGAGTAGCTCAATAAAGAGAGTTTTCAGCACTTTCAAGGGTCCAAGCCACAAGGCTCTCTGTCTTACGTAACTTCCCAGAAACCTACAAGGAGCTAATGCTCAGGTTGGCAATAGACCTGAGTCATAGGGAGGGAGGAGGAAAGACATGCAGTAGAACTCTAATGGAGTCTCAGTAAAGATGGATAGTTCTTAATCCATTGAAGATATTCCTTGTGACCTAGTAGAGAGCCCCTTTTGGAAAGAAAACATTTTCTTCTTAAAGGTTTCATTGTTATCCCCACAGAGAGTCCACACAAGCCTACTCTGCCTTTTGATCTCTGGGAGCTTTATCTTTTGTAATATCCCTCAGGCTCTCCTCCCCTATTCCCCAAGCCAGACTGGAAAAACAAAAACAAAGCCCCCAAGTGGAGAGCTGTTCTATTAAGAACAGGCTTGGTAAAGTCAATAACCTACTACAAAGAAAGAATTTGTGGCTGCGTGGTCTTTCAAGAATGAGACACGGCCTCATAAAAACAAGTGGGGGGGCATAGTTAGACATCTTGAGGTAGGCTGGAGGAAAGAACCTTCCACCATGTGTAATCAGTTTTATCCCTTTAGTTTAGAAAAGATCCTTTCCTTGGCCATTTTTTCACCTCCCACCCCAACTCCCCATTTAAAAAATCATGCTATGAAATGAGAATATTGGAGCCACACTTTCCTTTCGGATGATCTTTGAAAAACTGTGAAAATACGACTCTTTCTACATCAAGCAAATCTAATTAGCAGTTAGCTAATTAAGCCCCTACTATGTGCTGAGTGCTATACTAGGTACTAGAGCTACAAATACAATAAATGAAATAATCATTTTATAGGAAGTTATTTTCTAATGAAGAGCTGCCATGTCCTAACCTGAGAGATAGTGCTTGATCCATAGATGGAGTAGCATGTTTTTTTTTAACCCTTCTCTCTAGTGAAATGAGCTTCTGAGACCAGTTTCTGCAGGACAGGCTGGTTGTAAGCCCTAAAGCCTCACTATTTCACAAGCTTACACTTTTTCTAAGAATCAGAACTGAGAGCTTTTTGTTTAGAAACACCAAGGTTGGATTGAATATGAATTCAGTCGTGACTTTTCGAAAATCAGTCTTCTTGGAAGACTAATTATGTAGCACACTTAGCACAAAGAACATAGAAAAGGAGAAACCAATCAATCAATCAATATTTATCCTGGAATTAGAAAACCTTGGTTCAAACCCAGGCTCAACCCAATAAATATGTGCTATGTAGAAAGGCTTCAAGAAAGAGGTGGGGGTCTAAGCTAAGTCCTGAAGAGGCAAGGACTTCTGAGAAATGGAGGAAATGCATTTCAGACATGGAAGGTAGCCTGAGTGGAGGCACAGGAACCAAAGACAGGATGATGCCTACTGAAGGAAACATTGGAAAGTGTAAAGAAGGTAGGGTTCATGAAGGGGATTAACATGATGCTTGGAAATTTAGGTGTGAACCACATTACAGAGTTTTCAGTGGTAGGCCAATGATTTTGCATTTCATACTCAAGGCAATAGGAATCCCCAGAAGATTTTTGAGCAGAGCAATGACTCAGTCAGACTTGTATCTTTAAGAATATTATAAATTTGATACTAACAACATGGCAATGGGTTCAAGTCAAGAACACATATGATACCAGTGGAATCACGCGTCGGCCACGGGGGGTGGGAGGGAGAAAAAGAAAATGATCTTTGTCTTTAATGAAAAATGCATGGAAATGATCAAATAAAATACTATAAAATTAAAAAAAAAGAAATAAAAGAAATAAAAAAAAGAAAAAAAGAATATTATAAATTTGAGAGCAGTTAGGTGGCACAAAAGTAATTTAACCCTATTTGCTTAGCCCTTACCTCTCTCCTATCTTAGAACTGATACCAAGATAGAAGGTAAGGATTTAAGGGAGCAGGGAGGAGAGGAAGAATATTATAAATTTGGTCAAATCGCTTAATTTCTCTGTGTAAACAGGTAAAATGATAGTGTAGAACTAGATGCCCTCTAAGTCTCTTCCAACTCTAATATTCTCTTCTAATATATTATATACCTGTTGTATAATTTTTCTATTCTAATGCTTGCCTTTTAAATCTGGCATATTGTTTTTGATGTCAAGTCTCTTTACATAAGGCCTTTTTTGAGAGCAAGGGGTCACACCAGAGACAATTGGTGGATTCCACTTGTGCTTTCAAAATGTAAAGTTCCTTTGACCCTGACTTTTGCATTTATTTTCCCTTTTCAATGGTTTAAATCAGAAGACTTTCTATAAATTCTTTCCTTCTTGGGCTTTGAAAGACTTGGTGTTCCAAATGTGATTTGGACAGGCATGAAAACTAGGAATCACCTCTCCCCTATTTCTAAGCATGGCTCAAAGTTTTGCTAATGAGCCAGGGAAGTAGCCAGCCCCATGCCATGCCATGCCATGTCATGTGAACTCTCCTCTCATATTTACTCTTTGACCTTCATCCTCCACCCCAGTGACACAGGATGATATCTCACTTCCAAAAGTATGAAAGCATTTTTGAGGGGGAAAAATCTTTCTCCATAACTTAAATGGGCCAAGAAATGGAAACAATTTGGAGGGTCTCTTTTGTTTTGAGGAGAAGAAAAGATTTTCTTCCTAACTTTAAGGCTGAACCGTGGCCACCACGACCAAAATGTCATCGTCTCTCCCCCTTTTCCTTCCCCTCCCCCCCCCCCCCCGAAAATTTGCTCTGCTGTCCTAACAATCTGTGGGGTGGATTTAGTATGTCTCTTTATGGGAATGCCCAGAGGGGAACTGTACACTAGAGGGGGCTTTGCACTTGGCCAGAGTTGTCCCCCTCAGTAGTCTGGCTGTCTTTATGGCCCTCCATTCTGCACCTGTTAGGAAGATAAATAAAGGACTGGCCAATTCTTTCCTCTCATAGGTCCTAAATATATCACTTTGAAAAAGCTTTTGAAAAACAAGCTACATCCTCGCTTCTTGTCCAGCATGTCTTCGGAAAAGCCGCTCTTGTTCTCGGGTCTCTCAGAGCTGAAACTGAGTCCACAGGGGCACTGGGAAGGGCTGTTTCAAAGGTGATGAAAGATGACACCCTGGTGGCAGGAGCTTCAGCGTTCTGCCTATATCTGTAAAACCAAAGAGAAGGAGAGAAGGAGGGGAGAGGAGAGGATAGAGTCCCGGGCTTAAAGGCAGGAAGAGCTTGGTTTAGAGTTGACCTCTGACATTAGTGATGTGGCCGTGAGCAAATCTCTCACTTGATCTCTCCAAGTCTTAGCTTTCTTATCTGTGAAATATGGATGATATTCCATTAAGCAAAGGTAGCTCCCACCTTATAGGATGGTTGCGAGGCATCAATGAGATAATGGAGGTAAAGGTTTTTGTCAATTTGAAAATTCTAAGTATAGGACAGTTAGGTGGCTTAGTGAATAGAGAGCCAGACCTTAAGATCTGAGGTCCTGGGTTCAAGTGTGGCCTCCAGATTTCCTTGCTGTTTGATCCTAGGCAAGTAACTTAACTCCCATTGCCTAGCCCTACTATTCTTCTGCCTTAGAATCAATAAGAGAGAAGGTAAGGTGTTGGTTTCTTTTTTTTTAAATTATCTTTTTCTTCTTGTTAGGAAGCTTTCCCAGTGTTCTGCTTCATTACGGCCAATAGGACAAAGGAAACGAAAAGAATAAACATTTGTATAGTATCTACTATATGCCAGGAACTTTACAAATATTATTTCATTTCACTTTCACAAAAGTCCTTCAAGTTATTATTTGCTGTTATTATCTACTATTTTATAATTGAGGAAACTGAGGCAGAAAAAAGTGAAGTGTCTTTCCTTGATAGGACCCATAGCCAATAAACTGTGTCTGAGAATAGATTTGAGCTTGTGCCTTCCTGACTCCAGGGCAGTTAGATGGTGCAGTGAATAGAGTACAGAGTCTTGGAGTCAGGAAGACCTGAATTCAAATCTGGCCTCAGATACTACCCATGTAACCCATGTAACCTAAGTCATTTTACCCTATCTGCCTCAGTTTCCTCATCTGTAAAATGAGTTGGACAAAGAAATGACAAACCCCTCCAGGATCTTTGTCAATAAAACCTTAAATGGGATCACAGAGAGTCACACCCAACTGAAAGGACTGAAAAACAAAACTTTCTCACTCCAATCCAATACCCTATCCCAGTGATGGCAAACCTTTTAGAGGTGGAATGCCAGACCCCACCCCACCCTAACCAAGTTCCATCCCCCTCCAAGAGACTACATGTCATGCCCCCCTACCCCACACAGGAGAGGGAGGAAGCTCTTCCATTGGGTTGTTGGGCAGAGGGGCAGGTGATGTGAGGAATGTTCTCAAAAAGTATAGAGAGGAGAAGGGAAGTGGTCTGAGTGCTCTGCTCGCTCCCCTCCAGCTCTGCCTCCTGTGAGTCTTCCCCCTTCTCCCTTGTGATCTCATTGAGCTGCTTAGTGAAGGGGTGGAGGATGTGAAAAAATGTCTTCAGGCATGGTGGAGTGGGGGAGGGGAGCAGCTCTGCCCAAGTCCCTCTGCCTTTCTGGTAATGAACTTGGGGGGAGGGCATCGTGCCCACTGAGAGCTCTCTGCATACCATCCCTCCATAGGTTCACCATCACGGCCCTATATACTGCTTTCCCTAACTGTCTCAGCAACTGCCATTGGACACATGCATGATGGTTTCATGCTTCAAGTAGAATAAGTTATTGAGAAGGTTTTCTTCTTAGGATTTTCAAACCTGCCCAGGCAATGAGAGGAATGCTAAATGTTGCTTTAAAAAAACTGGAGCGCATACACAAATATATATATATATATATATGTGTGTGTGTGTGTGTGTGTGTGTGTGTGTGTGTGTATATATGTTTGTGTGTGTGTGTGTGTGTGTGTGTATATATATGCATACACATAGAGCTCTGCAATGTACAAAATTCAAATAATTCAATTCACTTCTATTTTAATTCAATTCCACACACATTCATTGAACTATCACTATGTTCCAAGAAGAGAGCTAAGTGCTGTGGATAGAAAAAGACAAAAACTAATCTGATCCTCCCCTCAGAAAGGCTACATTGTACTTGAGAAGCTGTAACTTATATACTGATAAGTAAATGCAAGGTAGATACAAAAGAATTCAAAATCTTTGGGAAAGGCATTAGGGACTATGAGAATTGCCTAGGGTTGGGGAGTGGAGTGGGGAGGAGGAAATCCAGAAAGGCTTCTTGTAGGAGGGAGCACTTAGAGTGATCTTTAAAAGGAATCTGGGGTTCCAAGAGGCAGAGCTAAGGGAAAGCAGTCCAGACATAGGAGGCAGAATACACAGAGGCACAAAAACCAGAATGCAATGTTCTATACACATAATAGCAAATAAACCACTTTGCCTGGAACATAAGTTTAGAGGGTGAAGGATGGAGCATATAGAAGTATAGTGCAAACAGTTTGGAGAGAGACTTGGAGCAGGATCCAAAGGAAAACAGCTTTTGTCCTCAGTGAGTTTTCATTCAACTGGCTTTGTCTTTGGGGGAGATGTGGGTGCAGCCAGTGAGGGAAACCACTTAAATCCTCATTTGAGCCTTGAAGGGCTGTTTAGCTTGAATTTGATTCTTCCAGCTCACTTACCAAGGTTGATCATTGAAGTCATTTACCTAGACTTTTATGAATACCAAGAATAATTTATTTATACATTAGGGGTTATTTTTACCTGCACTCTTCTTTAATCTGAAGTCTATATTAAGAGGACCAAAAACCCCTTCCCATCTGGGAATATGAAGCATCGTGTTCTTTGATACAGCTATTGCTTACTGTGTTGAATGATGAGGGTTAAAAGTCTTTAAATTAAAAAAGAAACCCATAGCTCAGATTCATATAGTTCTTTATCATTTACAAAGTATTGTGAGGAAGCTATTATGATGATCTCCATTTTGCAGATTACAAAACTGAAGCACAAAGGAATTAATTCAGTAGCCCAGGTCACAGAAAAAAATGCCTTGACAGTAAGGTCTTGACTCTAGACTCGTGATTCTAAGTATAAGTCCAGTGGTCTCACCACCATTACATACTGCTTCTCCACAGCTCTGATTGTCAAACAACTGAAAATCAAAGCTTCCTCTCCCACTTGAATCTGAGGCACAAAAACCAGAATGCAATGTTCTATACACATAATAGCAAATAAACCACTTTGCCTGGAACATAAGTTTAGAGGGTGAAGGATGGAGCATATAGAAGTATAGTGCAAACAGTTTGGAAAGAGTGAAGTGAATCTGAAAAGAGTAAGTGAATCTGAAGAGAAAGTGACTTACCTGTCTCTTCTCTCTCTTTTTCTTAATATTCAGGACATTCTGATAAGACATTGTCCATCAAGGCACTGCACTCAACATAGGGAAAGAAAGCCATTAAGTGTGTTGCTTTGGGAATGGGTGAAATATCCATTTAATCAAGACTGTAGTCTCCAATTGAAGGGAAATTTTAAAAGTGAGTTTCAGGGGCAGCTAGGTAGCACAGTGGATAGAGGGCTAGGCATGGAGATGGGAGGTCTTAGGTTCAAAGATACTTCCTAGCTGTGTGATCCTGGACAAGTCATTTAATCCCAAATGCCTTATCTTTACTCCTCTTCTTCCTTGGAACCAACACTTAATATTGATTCCAAGATGGAAAGTAAGTTGTTTTTAAATGTGAGTTTCATACAAAAAATAGTGAAAAGTGGTCAGAAGTTCTGGCCCGTTTGATTTAAGCCCTGGGACTTATTTCTGCATCAACAGTTCTTCAGTCATTGGGGCCCATCAAGGCAATATATAAAGTGATTGATTTTTCCAGTTGTGTCTAAATTTGTGATGCTCCAATGGACACAAGTTATTTTGAAATGCACAGAGGGTCCAGAGTATCAAGGATATTTTACACCCTTGCTTTGGAAAGAATGGAATGAAACAAAGAGTTGAAATGGAAAGTAGGAAAGAAAATGACAAAAAAGTACTTTCCTTTCCTGTATTCACTTAACATCACTAAGGCTGTCCTGAAGAGATCATATCCCAAGGCAAAAAGCTCTGTGGTTATGAATGCTGGGCTATTGCCATTGATCCTTGAAAAAGCACCACCAGTAAGAGAGGAGCTATGGAATGCCTTTTGAATTGGTCTTGAAATTAGAATCCAAGGAGTTTGACTTTGATTCTTTCCAAAATTCTAGAACTTTTATTATGAAAGCTCATTGGATTGTTAGCATTTAGAAAGGGAAATGGTAACCAGTAAGAGTCAGGATGGCTCCATCATGAGCAGAACTAACCTCATTTCTTTTTTTTTTTTCAGCAAAGGGACTAAACCAAAGGATTAGTGAAATTTCATAGACGTAATATACCTAAGATTTCAACAAAGAATCTGACAAAAATCTCTCATTCTGTGTGAGTTGACTGGATAGGGATGTGAGCTATAAAAAAGTACAGTTAGGTTGATTTTGGTGCTGGTTGAATGACTGGACTCAATGAGCAGTCATCAGTGGAGAGATGTCAACTTGGGTGGGGGAGATCTTGAAAGGAGTCCCCTAGCAGTCTTGGCCCCAGACTATTATTCATCATTTTTATCAATTATTCTGTTGAAGGCTTAGCTTAGATGGCGTGCTTATCAAATTTACAGATGACACTAAGCTGGAAGAGACAACTAACACATTAGATGACAGTCAGGATCCAAAAAGATCTCAACAGGTTAGAATTATAGGCCAAATCAGATAAGATGAAACTTAATAGTGATAAAGGTAATGCTCTATTTTGGGATTTAAAAATATTTACTATACAATTGCAGGACTGGCCTGACAACTGTTCTGGTGGGGAAAAAAAGTTCTGGGTTTTTTAGAGGACTGAAAGCTTAACAGGAGATAAACGTGTGACATGGTGGCCAAAAAAGCTGTAGGGATCAGACTACATTAAGATCAATTAATCAGCAAAGATTTATTAAATGGGAGGCGCTGTACCTGAGCACTGGGAGTCTGAGGAAAGGCAAAAACCATGTCCCTCTCCTCAAGGAGCTCATATTTGATCAGCAGAGACAACATGCAAATAACTACATGCATATGCTATATGAAGTACCAATAGGACATCATCAAAGAAAGAAGCATAATGAATGGCTCGAATTTAGCCCATATCTGAATTACTGTGAGTACCACAATTTAGGAAAGATAATGACTGATTGGCACCTATCCAATGGAGGAGGAGATAAAAGGCTGATTAGAGACCTAAGGGCCATGCCACACAACGATTAGTTGAGAGAACTCTGGTTGCTTAATATAGAGAGAAGACTTAATGGCTACATGATATGAGAGTTGTCTTGAAACACTTCAATGATTATCATGTGGGAGAGGTATTAGACTTGTCCTATTGGGCCTCAGGAGATAGAGCTAGAAACTCTGGGTGTTAACTGCAGAGATGTACATTTTAACTCATTGCCCATTGCTAGTGGTCTTCAAAAGGAGGCTCTAGGACCACTTGTTAGGAGTGTTATGGAGAGGATTCTTGTTCAGGTTAGTGTAGATGGCCACTGAGGCCCTTTCCAGCTCTGAGCTTGCAGTAATTTGCTCTAACAGTTTCATAGACAAATTGCTCAGGCCAATTTCAATGATGCTTATATATTACATATATATCTTATAAATGTTTATTTAAATATTATATATTGATAAATTATTTATATTATGTATTTAAATATTTATATATTTTATATAATATATGACTGTGTTATATATTTCAATAATGTTTATATAGTATATATCCTATACATGTCTATTAAAATACATATTTATAAATTATTTATAATACATATTTATAGATCATATACTTACAGATTATATATAATGTATACTTATATATTTCAATGATGCTTATATATCATATATATTTTATAAATGTTTATTTAAATATTTATGTATTATATAATCTATACATCTAGATTATACATAATATATCTATATATTATATAATTTAATGATGTATATATTTACATGCATATACATATAAACATATGCACACATGTGCACACAAAGTACACACATACAATGTACACACATATTTATGTATGTATATATGTATATCTCCATATAATTCCACTTAAATCTTCATGCACAACCAACAACAACAACATATAGTATAGACAAACTATATAGTGTATATATATATGTATATATAGTATAGACTATGGCATATGTGTAGTGATTTCAAGTATAAAAACTTGCATTTCATCACATCGGGGCAAGAGATTGTCATTAGACATGAAAGGGCTGTTTAGTCATTGTCAACAGAGAATGGTTTTCTATTTCTCAATTCTTTCTTCCTTTTTGGATCGTAGATACTTTACTGGGTTCAGAAAAAATTTCTTCTATCATTTTATTTTCTTTGTGCCTGAATATGAACAGGACACATCCTGTGCCACAGTAGGGAAGAACATTGAAGAAACTTCCCCTTGACTTATATTTTATATACAAACTATTTCTAGTTCATATCAGACACGGAGCTAAGAATTTTAAGTCCTTGTCTCCTTTTTTCCCCCAGAGCTGTTTTCTAAACAGTAAATCTTTTCTAATTGAAAGGTCCATGAAATTTAAAAAAAAAAAAAAAGAATTTTCATCATGGGTGGACACAGAAGAGAGTCTCAGCAAAACTGAGCAAGGATGAACAAGTCTGATGGGATTGCAATCTGCATTGTTGAAGGGAACATAACATCACTGAGAGCACAAGTCCACTGGCAAATTAGAATATACATTGGATCAGTGCTCTAGAGTTATTTCTAACACTAGCACACCATTCTCCATTCTCTTGCAACTGTATACTTTCATATATACTTACAAAATTATATACCCATGTATCCCTGGGCAAGTCAATGAATCTCCCTGGGCTTCGTTTTCCTCATTGGAAAATGAGGAGATTGGACTAAGTGGCCCATACTTCCTTTAGACTTTTGTTCCTATGACTAGTGAGAGATTTTCAGTTGTTTAATGGCCCATCCTATCATCATGGGTACAGGTAGTTCCCCTTTCCTAGAATCTCAGTTAGAAGGGACCTTATTAAGGTCAGCTGGTCCAACCCCATCTACAGACAAGAATCCCTTCTACAACATTTAGTCAGTGGCTTCAAGATCCCCAGGGAGGGAGCCCCCCCCCCCGACTTCCTGAAGCAGCCTGTGCCCTTTTCAGAGATTTCTCATTGCTCAGAAACTTTTCCTTATGTATCAAACCTACATTTTCTTTGCAATTTCCATCTAGAGTCAAGTAGAGCAAATCTAATCTCTCTTCTGCGTTGACAACCCTTTGAATATTTGAACATGAATTCATTCCAAGCAGTATTTTCTCTCTGACAGGAGTTGATCATAGGGGCAAGATCATAGGATTTTTGAAGAAACTTTAAAATCCATCTAGTCCAAGGGTTCCTCGCCTTTTGGCGTGTCACAGAATCTTTGGCAGTCCAATGAAGCCTAAGGACCCCTTCTCAGAATAATGCTTATAAATCTATAAAATAAAATATGTAGAGTTACAATGGAAACCAGTTCTATGGAAATACCATTATCAAAATATTTTTCCCTTCAAAGTTCATGGAACCCTTGAAACAGAAGACCTGGATCCCAGGTTAAGAAATCCTAATCTAACTCCACCCCTTCATTTTACAGAGGTGGGAAGTGGGATACAGCTAGGAGAAGTAATTTGCCCAAAGCTACTCATAAATATAGCAGAACAAGGATTTGAACTGGGTTCCTCATGTTGCAATTCAAGGATTCCTTCCATTATATCCCATTCCTCTTTACATGAAAGTATTTTACTTCTTAAATTTGGCAATTATGTAGATTTTGTCTTTATCCCAAAAATGGCTGAAAATATCTTAAGGTATTGGAGTTGTAGAATCACTTAGTCTTCTAGATTCTGTTCTCAGTGGGTACAAGAGAGCCTGAGATTTCCCAAGCTAAGCAAATGAGGAACGCTATATAGAAACATATATGGAGGCAAACGGGTGGATGGGCAATTGATTGACAGCCACTGTGTTCTCTGCTGGTGAATTTTCTTTTTATGGTCACACCTGGCACTAGGCATCTCCTTCCTCTATTTTTAAAAAGGAACCTAATGAGAAGCCCAAAGAAGGCTCGGGGCAAGAGCTACATGGAATCTCCCATGCCCCCACCCTCCACCTTGTTCCATCCCCCTGCCCAGCAATGTCATTATGGAATAATGTGAAATGAATATTACTTGGAGAATGATCAAGAACTCATCTTCTTATCTGGGGCATAGTTTGTTTTTTTTCCCCCAAATGTTGGGCCAAAGCCAGGAGACTGAGCTACCAATGAGCTAGCTAATGTCTGGAGGACTGGATCCTATGTGGATTAAACGAGAGAACAAACTAAACTATTATTGGCTTCTGTAGAGTGGAAGCTCCTCCAAGATGGGGATTTTCAATTTTTTAAACCCTTACCTTTTGACTTAGAATTAATGCTACTTATCAATTCCAAGGCAGAAGAACAGTAAGGACTAGGCAATCAGGATTAAGTGACCTGTCTAGGGTCACACAGATTATTTAATTTTTATCTCTACCAATTCCCAAGCATAAAGAGGCATGTCATAAAAATCAAACTGAAAATTCTTTCTCTATAATAATGGGATCCCCATTTCTCAGTTTGACCTTGGGCTCACTTCTCTGTCACTTCTCAGCTGCATCATTTGTGGTACTCAGTGACCCCTAAAGTCTGTTCCAATTCTATGGAATGCTCTTCTCTGAAGGGGAAACAAAGGCAGCATCAAATAAAGGAAGCTATGAAGCTGAAGATGAGCTAGTTCTCAAAAGCCTAGTGCTTTTTCTCCCATTTCCTACTGTCTTAATCTTGTACCCTGGGCATTTTCTGTCTCTCACCCCAGGGAGAAGGAATAAACATCATTGACATTTTTTTAATTATACACATACACTACACTCATTCAGAGTAGTCTGAAGGTTTCAATTTCACAATTTAACTTTTGTGGAAAAAAACACCACATTTCGAGTCTAAAAATCTGGGGTGCTGCCCCCAGTTCCAGTGCTTTCTGGCTTTGCCACTTAAGCAGTAGTAAGACCCAGAGCACTTACTTTGCTAGTCATAAAGCACAGTGAAGTTGAGCTTTATGTACAGTTTGTGATTTCAGCCTTGTTGTAACACTGGGAAGTGGGAAGTCCGAATACTGTTATTCCCACTTTACAAAGCAGAGAACCAAGGCTCAGAGAGATTCTGTGGCATCACACAGCTCACAAGTAGTGGAGGTGGAATTTAAAGCTTGGTCGTCCTCACTCCAAGTCCAACACCCATTCATTGTGCCCATGTCTTCTTTATATATCATCTGCTTACATGGAGAGACATAACAAGACTTACAATTGCTTTTGTAAATAGAGATATCAGATCTGTGAGCACTTTATGTGTATTATCTCATTTAGTTAATCTGTTAACATCTGATGGTAGAATGTTGGAGCTGGAAAGGACTTTTAGAAATGAATGGATTCAATGCTCTTGTTTTACAGATGAGAAAACAGGGGCCAACAAGGATGTGGTGACTTGGTCAGGGTCACACAATGAGTATGAACTCTGGGCATCTGCCTCCAGTCTTCTTCCCAGGATGCTGGAAGGCACTTTCCCAAAGGCTTATGTGATGTCTCTTTCCCTTTAAATGACTAATTACAAAACCCTGAACTCCCAAGAGCAAGAAGTGGGCTCCCCCTGGAAAGAGCCCAAGCCCTTTATAGAGCCGCAGAAACAAGACCATGTACAGTCATCCTATTTCAGAAGCACCACCCGTGCATGTCAGTTAGGATCCCAGGGCACATGCCATGCAGCCATGCCATTGGTGGCATACCTGGACCTTTTTACAGTAGGTGATCGTACGGAAAAACAGCCATAAATAGATCCAGCCTTTCCAAAGTATTTAGTGCTTCAGGGTGAGGGAGAATCTATCCTGGGGAAATGGAAAAGATGACACATAGGCAGGCAAGCAAGCGGAGCTAAGTGCAGGTGCTCCACTCTCCTGCTACCCACAAAGCCAAGGTGACGTAGATGGTTCTTGGGAGAGGCTCAGGGTCCCTGTCATGTCAGCACTTCCAGAGTCATCCTGGAAGGCTTGTCTTCTCACAGCCTTGGGTATACTTTTTGCTCCCTGAAAGAGGGAAATATTTTGGATTTTGTCTCTTTATTCCTAGTGCCAGGCACATAGTAGGTCTTTCAGAAATGTTTGTGGAATAAAGGATCATAGATTTAAAGCAGAAAGAGGCTTTAGAAATCATTGAGTACAACCTCCTCATTTAAAAAAGGACATTATTTTTCAACAGACAAGGATTGCCACAGTCCTATTTATTCAAGGTGTAGAAGGCTATATGCACACATATATATACATATGCATATATGTCACTGCCAGGTAAAATATTTAAATTTATTCATATTCAAATATTTAAAAATATTTTATTATTTATTTAAATTTTCAATTTATTTGTCAATTAAATATTTAAGTTATTAATTTTTAAAATATGTATTTTATTTATTTCTAGTCTCCCATGCCCTGCAACATCAACTCTGCATTAAAATATGCCAAAGAGGGGGCAGCTGGGTAGCTCAGTGGATTGAGAGTCAGACCTAGAGATGGGAAGTTCTAGGTTCAAATCTGGACTCAAACACTTCCTAGCTGTGTGACCCTGGACAAGGCACTTAATCTCCATTGCCTGGCCCTTACTGCTCTTCTGTCTTGGAACCAATATACACTATTGATTATAAGATGGAAGATGAGGGTTTTTTTAAAAATATGCCAAAAAATGAAATATGTATCCATCTAAGAAGTGGGGGGTTTTAAATCCTTGCCTCCTATCATAGATTTGGTATTAAGTTTGGGGTCCAAGCAAGAGCAATAAGGGCCACATAATTGGGGTTAACTGGTTTGCCCAGGGTCACACAGTTAGGAAGTGTCCATATTTGAACCCAGGACCAGTTGTGGGATTTTTGCTTACTTTGATCTGTGATCTCATACTAGTACCTGGCGAGTATTAGGTGCTTGCTTAGTAAGTGCTTGTTGATTTTCCAATGGGTCAATATTTTCTCTCCAACAATGTTCCTCAAATAAATTTCACCTCGCTGGCTTAAAATTTAAGGAGAATTTAGATTGAGATACAGAAGACTATTGGCATTCTTAAATGAAGTTCTGTTTGCTAAGGAATTTGTGGGGAAATACATGACTAGTTCTTATTCCCAGTGAAAGAAGTTCTGAAAAGCAAGGGATCAAGGAGAGCCAGATCTCGCTGGTGCTTTCATTTCTGTCAGACTCTTGTTAAGACAAAGAAGGCATGTGTCAGTAAGAAGAAACTTAAATGATGTGGCTTGGGAGTGCAAGTTCAGCCAAAATCAGGGTCATCAATGGAAGACATAGCGTTCCCAGAGGGTAATGCAGAATGAGAAACTCGTCCAGTGAACTTTAGAAGGCAGAGCTTGCTTTCTTGACAGTTGATAAGATGAGGCTGTTGTATCTAGAGGGACAATCCGTCAACAAAATGGACTGGCCACTTGTGGTAGAGTTATCCTAGGTGTTCTTCAGAGTTTCAATAGAAGGGGTCTAAAGGAGCTTGTGATCTAAAGGGGAGATGGAACACGAACCACCCTAAAGCCCATATAAACCCAATTGTATCTAAGTACTAAAGGTCTCAGGGATCTGGTGTAAGGGAATGGGTGTAAGAAGGAATCATTTGCTGACATTTGGTCTTTGTCTCATGGAGTGAACAAATCTTCAGCAAAGTTTTGAGGGCAAAATTAGCACTGGACAAATGGGACATGGTTTGGTGAAGAAAATTGGAGACATCATTCTAAGCAATAGTAAGCCAGCTTAGCTATAGATGGGGGGTAGGAGCCAGGTGTAATGGCCCCTCTGCTGCTTCTGCTACCATTAGATCTTCCCCCTAAGGAAATTATAAATAAAGAAGAGACATGCTTATTCCCTATCTTCTCTTTGCCCCCTCTCTTTTCTGTTCTTTCTATCTCTTCTCTCCCTTCTCCTCCCTTTCTCTCCTCCCCTCTCCTTTCTTTTACTCTTCCCCCTTTCTTCCTTCTCCTCTCCTCTTTTCTCTCCTTAATTCTTTAATTAACTTTAAAATTATTTTCCAAACTGTACTTAACATTATTTGATTGCAGTAAAGAAAGTGAGAGAGGGAAAGTTGGGAGGAGGAAGATAGGAAGAAACCAGAGAGGAGAGAAGGGCCAAAGCCAACAGTAGCCCATCTAGCAGACACTTTGCCCATCTGTGGACACAGCCTCTCAAGTAATTTCATTTAGTTGAATTGAATTCAGCAAATAAAGGAGAGTGGGCAAAGCCTGTGTCAAAGGGGGTGGTAAGAGTGTTAGGAGCCTTGTTGGGATGGAAGGCATGAGTCAGAATGCAAAAAAATCAGCTAGCACTTATTTTAAGGAAAAATGGGTGGAGATCTACAGGAGCAAAGGGGTGAAAGCAAGAGGTCCTCTGGGTGTATCAAAGTGGATTTTCTACCTTTAACACTTTTCTGCTTTTAATAGAATAAAAGCTCCAAGAGGTCAAGCACTGTTTGTTTGTTTTGACCCTATATTCCCTAGCACAGAAAGAGAGCCTGGTGTGGCAGACATAGACCTAGTCTGGGAACCAAGACCACTTGGGATCAGGATCTATCTCTGGCCCAGATTTTCTGTGTGGTCTTGGACAAATTATTTTGTCTCCAGGTAGACTTTCTAAGAAAACCACTAAGATTAGAAAGGGAAGTTGCTCACTTGTCTTGCTAGAGAAAGCTATCTATACTGACTTCCCTACATCCAGGGAACTCACAATTCCTTCTAGTCTTTGGCTTATCGTACAGTGCTGAGCACATAGTAGGTACTTAATAAATGCTTTTTCCTTGTAAGGGGAAAGAGAAATAGCAACAACAACCAAAAAACCCAATCTTAAACAAAGCATTGCCTCTAAGCAGTTGAGAAAATGTACTTTCCCTCCTATTTTTGTGGAGATAGAGTCAGAATATTGCATTTATTTATTAGACACAGCTGATGTCTTTTGGTTGGTTTTGATGAACTTTTATTTGTGTTTCAGTTTGTAGGTTTTTTGGTGAGTTTTTTTAACCCTTACTTCCTGTCTTACTAACAACTCCAAGACAGAATGACAAGAGCTAGGCAATGGGGGTTAAGTGACTTTCCCAGAGTTGCACAACTACAAAGTATCATATTTGAACTCAAGTTCTCCTAACTGACAATGTGTTTTTTAGCTACCCTTTTTTTAGTGTTCTCTTTTTATATTTAGTACCAAAAAGTGGTTAGGCTTGCTGGTTAGTGGAGAAGGGAAGGATATATTAGGAAACAAAGGTTATCTAAAACAAAAGAAACCAATAAAAAAAGATTGAAGTTTTTAAAAAAGAAAATCACAATGTCAAGAATAACAAGAATCTTGTTGAGTTGAAGTGAAAAGGATTTGAGAGTTAGAAGGGACTGCGGTAGAAATCCTTTGTTCCAGTGGCTCCTCAGGGAATTCTAAAATAGCTTCAACAAGTAATCATTTGATCTCAACTGTTCCAGCTTCCTAATTCCTGATTCCAAACCTCTTCACATTCCTAATACCTGGAAGACCATTTCTTATTAGAAACAAAGTAGGCTCTCTTCAGAATGTCTGAAATCCTATCTCTTCCAGAGACTTGGCGAAGTGGGAGTGACTTACTATCAGCATTTTCCCACTGGTCCAGAGATGATCAGAAGCATACCAACTTCATTTACCCCTGGGCATTCTGTGAATATTTAGCAGCATCACCTCTCCTGGGAAAAGTGGGCCTCCTCCTCCCACCCACTGATACTACCACCTGTTCCTCCACACAGGATAGCCTCCCTCTAAAGTTATACATGCAGGAAGATAAAAGGGAACCAATTAAAAAAAAAACAACCCTTACCTTCTGACTTGGAATTGGCACAAAGTATTGATTCCAAGGCAGAAGAATAGTAAGGACTAAGCAATGGAGGTGACTAGGAATTGGGGTGTGTGTGACAATTACATGACTTGGTCAGGGTCACACCGCTCCTAAGTGCCTGAGACTTGATTTAAACTTGGATTTTCCCGAATCCAGGCCCAGTACTCTTTATCTACCGCTAATGAGTAGAGCCAAAGGGACCAAAAACTGAATTGTTAGTTATTATTTTAATCATGAAATTACAGATGAATCACTTTTTTTGTAGAGGACCGATCAATCAACAAATATTCATTAAGTGCCTGCCCCCATGTGCCAGGCACTGAACTAGGGACTGAAGATACCAAAAAAAAAAAAAAAAAACAACAAAAAACAATAATCCCTATTCTTAAGGAGGATGATAAAATCAGTATTTCACATATGAGTTTCAGATTTCAGTGGATCATCTAAGTGTCTTTTGGGTCTAGAGACTTCCATTTGAGATTAATATAAATATTCTAATTATAGAATCAAGGTTTCGTTACTGGATGATCTTCCTTGGAAAGTGATAATAGGCAGGGGTAGATCTCAGGACTTAGGACTGAGTCTGGAGGAGACACTCCCCATAACAGAACAGAATGGCAGAAAGGAATTAGTCAAAAAGATGACAAGGGGCATGATGATCCAGTATAATGGGAAGGGGGAAGTCACCATCATCATATATATATATATATATATATATATATATATATATATATAAAGATAAAGATAATAGTAGCCAAATTACTGGAGGGAGAGATGAGAAAAAACGAGAGGAGGGCAGAGAGCAGAAATGACAAATTTGAAAAGTTTAGCCATGAAATGGAAAGAAATCAGAGAATAACTGGAAGGAAAAGACACTATTATCCATAAAATTCATTCATCCCTTTAGTATTCCATTAAGATGGACACAAATAGCATTGCTCTGTTTTGTATAAAATGTAAGGCTGTATGGCATAAGGGATAGAAGTTGGCCTTGGAGTGTTTGAGATCAACATTTGAACCCAGATCCTCTTGACTTGATGCACTCTTTGTTATATATCTGTATTGTCTCCTCCATTAGAATGTAAGCTTCTTAAGAATTGGAGCTATTTTACTATTTGTACCCTCAGTGACTTTTAACATAGTTAAAAGCTTAATAAGTGCTTGATTCATTCAAAACATCTTCCATCTTGTAATCAAAACTGTGTATTGGTTCCAAGACAGAAGAGCGGTGAGGGCTAGGCAAATGCGGGCTAAGTGACTTGCCCAGGGTCACACAGCTGGGAAGTGGCTGAGGCCAGATTTGAATCCACAACCTCCCATTTCTAAGTCTAAACCTCACTAAATCCACTGAGCCATCTATCTGACCCCTATACAATGCTTTACAGTTTACAAGACTTCCAACAATCCTGTAAGCTGTGAAGATCCAGTTTCATTATCCCCATTTTACAGATGACAAAAGCAAAGTTCAAGTGACATTCTCATGATTACTGGCATCTAAACAAGTTGTCTTTTTTTTCCACCCTTGCCATTGCCTTTCTTTATCCTGATGGCATTTAGAAACAAAGAGATAACAGTCTAGTCTAGAGAGCTACAAGGTCCTTGTTAGATTTCCTTACTTCTGCTCAGATCTCTGAAAATAAAATGCGTTAGCTGAGAGTTTCTTCTTCTGACATGGCTGAGGAGCCAAAACATTTCTGGAGTTGCTATTGCAGTAACAGTTGTACTTTCCCTGTATCTGCTAATCGCACTCCTGGAGACAGTCTCCTCACTATCTTGCCCTTAACAAGGCTGATGGGCTACTTTTCTCTCCATGTGAGTTTACAGGTTAGGATTCTTCCTTGTGGTCATCTTAGAAGTCGTATCTACCTAAAGATTTCTTTCTTGCAAGCACCCATCTTTTGACCTTTGGTACAGGAGATCCCAGAATAAATTCTACAATACTCTAAGGATCCCTGGGTTCCTTGGTGTGAGTACTCCTTCAAAAACACAGATGCTTCTCTTGAAAAGTTTAGTAAGTTTCTGGAGCCTTCCCGCTGAGGTCACTCTGGCGATGGGTTTCTCCAGCCCTGGAAAAGCTAGTCATGGAGCCACAGTCTATCTTGGGGTCAGGCAGTACTTGAAGGGTTTTAATTTGCTAGGACCTCTAGTTCAGATTCTTGTTCATCTCTCAGCACTTAAGCTGCTGAGCTCCAGTATTACCAAAGAACTTTTTTTACTGATCTCATTGGCAACATTTCAATAGACTCATGATCCCCTACATTCTGAAAATGGAAACTGCAGAGTGCAATGGCCAGATAGCAGGAACAAATTTATCTTTATCGATCAAATCACACATAATTTTATCTTTATCGATCAGAATAATTTCCATAGAGCCAGTAATCGTACTATGAAGACATAAATACTTGGTAGAATGGTGAGATTTTGTACTCTACTGGGATGGTCTCTAATGCTTCAGTGTCATAGATCTCTCTGCATATGGACTCCTCAGATTCATGGTTTTAAATGATTGAAGGAAATGCTGAATTTTAGTTAGAAGTTAGTGAAAATAATGATGTAAATTTTATTTACACCCAAGTTCATGGACCCCTGGAATCTCACTATGAACCCCAGATTAAGAATAGCCTGGCTAGTATACTACAATGAGTCATCCTAAGAGTATGTTGGGAGGGAGGCAGAACAATGTGTTGCATGAAAGGTCAGTCAAAAAATATTAAGTGCCTGCTATGTATCAGGAGATAACTGGTGATCCAAAGAAAGGTAAATGCTAGTCCCTACCTTCAAGGAGCTCACAGTGTAATGGAGGAAACAAAATGAAGAAAACTATGCACAAACAAGTTATAAATGGAATAAATTAGAAATAATTGAGGCAAAGTGCTAAAAGTAAGAGATGCCCAAGATTTAGTGTCACTGGATCTGAGTTCAAATCCCAGCTCTCTTAACTATCTCTGTGATGTTGGGAGAATCATTTAGCTTCTCTCTTCTTTGAAAGGTCTGGGTTGGATGACCACCAAGATTTTTTCCAGGTCTAAATCTGTGATCCTGTGAATATCAGAATTTAAAAAGAAATATGCAAAGGATGTCAGTATATGTCAGAATATGAAACAGTGTATAGCCTCTATCAATCCTTTGGGAACCTTAAAATAAGAATGATCTTTTGAAAAATAAATTGTTGGACATTATTGGCTCATGGTACCTCAAGGTGTGCTTAACTATGCCTATTAGTTACAAGGATTTTGTCTTTACTTATACCCCTTTCACTTAGATGAGGGAAGGGAAGAGGAAGGGAGGAACAGAAGAAAATAAATCCTTGTTAATTGAAGAGTAATTTAATGTAAAAAGTAATCTCTAAAAACCAAAACCAAAAACATTTCACAAGTGGAAAAAAAAACATCTGGTAAGTAGGCAGTGAAGCTAGATGGTGTGAGCATTTATTACTGGATGACATTGGCCGGTAGCCCCAGAAACAGTCATAAATGCAAAAACCATTGGGTCAGTGGCTAAGTGTGACTAACTGAGGTGAGAGCAGGCTGTTCGAACCCTGCTTAGTGTTCCTTTGTATCAAACTATTGAGCATCATTTAGCTTATATGATAATTGCAGAAAAGATGTGGTTTCAGCTGCAGTTCCTTTCCATTCTCCACACTCCACCACCCTTTCCTCAGGGTCCTACACATCTTTCTCTCCCTGAAATTAGAGCTCTCCGCAATTGGCTTGTTCACAGTTCACTGATTCACCTGTTCAATGCATCTGGAGCTATTCAACACGTGTCAGAAAGTTCTGTTCTTGTTAGATCTTTGGAAATAATAGCATCGCCATGGCGAAGCTCATAGACAGATTGGAATGTGACTCAGTTAACATTTCAAAGGCAGGATTTAAACCACAGATGAAACTGAGGCTTAGATCATTTAAACTATTTTCCTGTAGCCCCATGAAGGCGTCCACAGTGAGGATCATACTTGGAATTCTCCTGACTCAAACACTAGTCGTATTTCATTTTTTTTTTAATGCTTACCTTCTGTCTTAGAATCAATACTGTGTTTTGGTTCCAAGGCAGATGAGCAGTAAAGGCTAGGCAATGGGGTCAAGTGACTTGGTCAAGGTCTCATAGCTAGGAAGTGTCTGAGGCCAGACTTGAACTTGGAATTTCCCATCTCTAGTCCTGGCTCTCTATCCACGGAGTCCCCTAGCTGTCCCTTCTAGTCATCTTTCTATTAAATCACATTAACTATCAACTCACCATGATAATGTACACCTTAGACATCTTGATGCCACCAATTAGTATATTTAGAGTTGGTTCCTCGAGAATGATGGTGGATGATGCCAAGCAGCCTCTTTCTCTCCTTTTAAGTGTTTATCAATAGAACATATAAATAAGATGGCTACCTAGGACTAAGACTAGGAATGTCTAGGAATGTGTGGCTTTGAACTGATGCCAACAAAACCTTGTAATCCCACTTTTTTTTTTAATTTCTAGAAAATGAAGCACCAGCCCCACCTCCTGAAGGTAAGTGAATGTGCATGATAAGTTGTTACCTGGTCTATACAACTAACTCATCTATCCAAATGCTTTGCACTTGTATTGGTGCAACATTTATATGCCAACTGAGAGCAATTATGACTAATTTCATAAGGTATCATTCACCGGGCATATACCTAGGACAGAGCAATAAGAGCTTTGACCTGAGGTGATGAATTTAAAGGCTGCTGAATATCCTCTCAGTATGGACACAATGAATTTATCACTTAGCTAAGCATGAATAGAGGGACAAGGAGAGAAGGACTGGATTTATGGTTTATTACTATAGGGAATTCCTAGGCAATGCAATGAGATTCCTTCTACCAATGTAGATGGCATCTTCTTTGCAACTGAGCATTGCCCAGGACACGGAAGTTAAGTTGATCTGCCTAAATTCACATACGTAGAAATTAGAGGCAGAAACTGAACTCAAGTCTTCCTAGCTTTAAGCCCAGGATGCCTGTGCAAATAAGAATAACTGGTTATGGTGAAAGGCTCCCAGATTAGTAACCTCCTCAGGAATGACATCACCCTGTGTTCAAAGTCCCTGTATTCCTCTTCCTCCATTCCCACTCTGGTGGGGTGACATCTCAGGCCTCCTTCTTCTTGTGACTATGCTTTTTATGACAGCTGCCACATCAATAGTTTGTCATGGTGGCCCCAAGAACAAAAAAGCCTCAACTGTTAACTTATAGTTGTGACAAGCATACAAGGGCAGCACTGGAACAAAGAGAACCCTGTACCTAGGTGTATAGTGGCTCTTTTTGTGACTATTCCTTTGGTGTCTACAAACACACACACACACACAGCTCTTTCCTTTTGTATCCTTTGCCAGGGAGATAACCACCGAAATGATAAACTAGAAGCACCTTGAGGGCAGGGACTGTTGAATTTCTGCTCTTTGAGCCTAACTCAGTGCCTGCCCCATTGGAGGTGCTTAGTAAATGTATGTTGATGCAATAATTGCCTGAAATGCCACATTTGCTTCTCAAAAGGCAACACAAGATTTCATGGTCTTTTAAAGATGATTATTTGAGTTTTAATGGGAGAAGCCAGAAAATAATATTTCTTATTGATAGCACAAACATGTCCATATGATACACATTTGTGTGGATTAACCTATCCTGAGAAACATAGATGTCTTTCTGCAGAGAGACAGACAATTCCTCTGGAATACAATAGATGGTAAATGGGGAAATGGGGTCTTGGCCTTCCCTTGGGATTTTTAAGGGGTAAAAATTAAAGGGGTTGACTAAATTTTTAAGAGTGTGGTCACCATAAATTATTACTCAAAAGTCAGAATGACGTTTTAGCAATTTATTTATAAAATAGAGGGAAAGAGTGAAAGAAGAGAAGAGAGAAAGAGGGCAGAATCACCTCTTTTGTAAATAAAAGTTATTAAAGTCATTTCAATTTTGAGCAATAATACTCTGAATCACATATTTTAGTCATACCCTTAATTTTAACCCTTACAGATTGTACACCCCCCAGATCAATCTTTATGTTTCTGTCTTTCACGGTATCCCAGAAAGACCAAGAATTTTAAACAAAAGTAGCTCCAATTCCAACATTACATTTGTTTTACCACCCTCCCTTTCCTTCCCATTTTCCCTGCCTTAAACACAATCCCCTGCACAGACACCAGTCTTCCTGATTCCAAGCCCAGGGATTTATCTAACTATACTATCCAGTCAACTTAGATTCTTGGGAAAATTCTAGAACAGGTCTTTTTATTTTAAAATTCTTATCCATCTTAGACTCCATGTGTATTGGTTCCAAAGCAGAAAAGAGGTAAAGGCTAAGCAAGGAGGGTTAAGTGACTTGCCCAGGGTCACACAATTAAGAAGTTTTTGAGGTCAGATTTGAATTCAGGACCTCCAGTCTCCAGGTCTGACTCTGTCCACTGAGCTACCCAGCTGCCCCCTTAAAGCAGTCTTTAAGGAGATAGATAGTTAGCATCTAGAAAAGGAAGTGATTTTTACAACAAGCCAGCTAGACTCCATTAGGAATAAGTCATACCAGATTTATCTCATTCTCTCTTTCAATAGAATTTCTATCCAGGGAGTTAAGTACAGCTACAGTTGCTGGGCCTGCCTGCAGTCAGGAAGACCTGAATTCAAATTCAACCTCAGATATTTACTAGCTGTGTGATCCAGGTAAAATCACTTACCCCTGTTTGCCTCAGTTTCTTCATCTGTAAAATGATCTGGAGAGGGAAATGGGAAACCACTCCAAAATCTTTGCTGAGAAAACCCCAAATAGAGTCACAAAGAGTCACACATGACTGAAATAACTGAACAACAACAACAACAAAGTTAAGGGCAATGCTGTAGATACAATTTATCTAGTTTTTAACACAGGCTTTCATAAAATACCTTATGCTGCTCTTGGGGAGAAGATAGAGAAGCCTGTGGTAGCTCACACTATGACTAGGTGAATTCTGAGTAAATTGTTGGACTCTACAAGCTATGATTAAAGCCACAGTAGATCTCTAGTGAAAGGTCCCCAGAGTTATAGTTTTGGAGATCTGGATGCTTAGAGGCCACCTAATTAAATCCTCATTTTATATGTTAGGAAACTAGGATTCAGAGAGATTAAATAAGTTGCCCAAAGACACACAAATCATGACAGAGAGAATTGATTGAACTTGGCTATGTGTTGCTAAACATGTTTATCAGTGACTTGGTGACCTATTCATCAAATTTGTAGATGACACTAAACTAGATGTTGGTCAAGATCTAAAAATGTCTTGACAGACTAGATATATCATTGAATTGAACTTAATAAGGTGGAATTCACTAAGGGCAAATGTAAAGTATTACATTTGGGATCAAAAAATCAATTTCATGAGTACAGGATTTGGACAGCAGTCTGAAAAGAGAAGATCTAGGTTTCTGCATGGTTGACAAACTCTATGAGAATTAGCAGAACAGTGAAACTGACCAAAAAGAGAATATAGTCTTGGGCCACATTAGGCAAAGCCTTCGGGAAAGGGGAGTTAATCCTTTCATATATTGCCTTGATCAGCTAAAGAGCATCCAGAAGAAAGCACTTATCCTGATGATGGATCTTGAGTTCATGTCATGAAAGAATCATTTAAAGGATCTGGAGAAAAGAAGTCTCAGGGCCATGATAGCTATCTTTAAGTGTCTGAAGAACTGCTAGGTAGAAGAGATATTAGACTTATTTTTTGCAGCCCCAGAGGGCAGAGAAGTGGATAGAAATTACAAAGAAGCACATTTAGATTTGATATCAAGTGATTAGTTTCCCTAAAGTGGGAGGGACTGACTCAAGAGACAGTGGGTTCCTCCACCTTGGAGGTCTTCAGGCAGAATTGAATAGCTACTTGTCAGGCAAATTCTGCTAAGGATTCCTTTCCAGTGTGGCAGACTAGACTGGAGTCCTTTGCAACTTCAAAATTCTGTGATTCTATGATTCTGATTTGGAACACAGCATAGAGATAAGCTAGACATGCATGAAAAGTGATATGAGACCAGAATTAAAGAAGATAAGACTCCAATAAAATTTTTAAAAGGTTAGAGATGGTACGGTCCCAGCTCCATCATTGTCCAGTCCAGGACAAGTTCCTGTCTATTTGTGCACCTTAGTTCAGTCCAACTTGGTCATCACTGATTAAGGGCTTCCTAGCCTAGCTTATCTAACCTGAGTTTCTATCTTCCTTTCTTGGGGTAGAGGCTGTGGGCTTAGACTCCTCTGTTTTGGAGGCCATTTGGCTGAATCCAAATATCTGGGAAACTTCAACACCAACAGGAACCTCCCAATCTCCTGTTGGGAAAAAATAAAACAGACACAACCTTACTGTAGCAATACACATTTTACAGAGTCTGGGGGCCTTTGATTTCATCCATGTAGGGAACTCCCAGTGAGGAAGCTACCTCCACTGATGCAGAACAACTCCGAAACTTTTCAGCTGGCAGAGTTGGCTTGGGGTGCCCCAACTCATTTGTGTCGGAGATGGGATCCAAACCCAGGTTTCAATCCCACTTCCTCTGAGGCCATCTCTTTATCCACCACATCATGCTGCCTCACAGTAACACAAGATAGGATATGATGCAGCGTCAAAATGATCATTATAAGACCCTAAGTGGCATGTACTAATCTAAGTTACTTTAAACTGGAACTCATAAATAACCTACTTTAGAGCATGGAGGGATGTCACTTCTCTTTCCGGGATCCTCTTACTCCCATAGATAGTCTCTCCACCTGACAGACATCCTGCCTTCCAGAAAAGGCACAATTTATTTTTGCACCCATCATGTTACATTGAGCCCCTTCCTATAGGTCATTACTTTTCCCATCTTTTTTTTTAACTTACATCACTATCACCAAAATAAGATTTCCTTTAGTCTTTCTTATTTGGTGCTCCCCAGCGGTCTTTGTGAGAGCATGGGTCATCCCAGTCTGCACGCATCTACACATACGGAGGTGAGCACACACACAAACACACTTTGGGGATAGATCTATCAGTCATCAGTTTTTTCAACGTAAAATGAGGCATAATAATATCTCATAGAGTATTATGAGGATTAAAAAGCTTAAAGTCCTATGTTTGTGCTTGGATAGGACTTGCTAGATCTTGTGTTTTGTTGCTATGGAGGACCCAGAGTTGTTTCCTAAGTGAGATGAGGCACTGGAGAAAGGCTTAAATGGAGGAACTGGATAATGGCATTCAGCATTTAAGCTACCTAACATAAACTGTGGGCAGCTAGGTGACATAGTGGGTAGAGTGTCAGGTCTGGAGTCAAGAAGACCTGAGTTCAGATTTGGCTTTGGACATTTACTAGCTGTGTGACTATTTCCTCATCTGTAAAACAAGCTGGAGAAGAAAATGGAGAAGAAAGCCAATTCAGTACATTTGCCAAGAAAAGCCCAAGTGTGGTCATGGAGAGTCAGACACAACTGAAAAAAGACACCACAACAACAAATATAAGTTGTATAAAATACTCCAGCGCTTCAGAGAGCTCTAACTTCACTGCTTTGGGAAATCCCCTCACCATCATGGCCTTCCTATGTCTTCAAGAGTTGTGGTAAACATGTAGTCGGTTGCTAATCCATGCTGGGGGCATCATAAGACCTTGGTAAGATCAGCCGGAACTTGGTCTCTGCTGGTATTGCCTTTGAGGTCTCAGGAGGATATAGCTGAGTTGGGCTTTAGTGGAGGAAGCTGGCTCATGTCTCTAATCTATGTATTTTCTTTATTTTTGAAATCTCTACTAAAGGAGGTGCATTATGGTGGATGGAAAGTTGGCCTTGGAGTCAGAGGGACCTTGGGTTTAAGTCTTGCCTCAGACACATACTGGCTATGCAATTTTTTATGACTTCTCTGCCCCAGGCAATGCTCTATGACTAAATTATAGGACAAGGGCCACTTGGATGAGTAGCTTTATCCCTAAAAAGTCCCTACACCCATGAAACTACAAATCAAACCCAAAACTTTTTTTCAATGATTTAAAAATAACACCTACATCAGAGATAAAAGCTAGATAAAATTATACTGCTAATAATATGGGAGTCTGAAGTTAGCCTTATCATTTATTCTTTACTCAGCACTTTCTTGTGATGTTCAGAACCAATCACAACAATAATGAACATAATGCTTTTTTAAATCTATTTTCTCATTTGATCCTCACAACTACCTCGGTTTCCTTATATATAAAATGGAGCCATTGGACCTGTAAAACTCCTATCTAGCTATAAATCTCCATGTGTGAAAAAGGTGCTGTTATTACATTCTACAGAAAAGGAAACAAAGTCAAAGACCAGAAAGAGGACTTGCCCAGAGTGACACATAGCTAGTAAGGTGGGATTCTTAGGATACTAGATGTAAGAGCTGAGAGGGACCACAAGAGCTGGTCATCTAAGTAGTCACAACTGTTCAAAGTGGAACAGCCTGCTTGTTGTCCTGAAGGAATGGACTGCTGCTGCTGCATGTAGCAACTGAATAACTATCCCTTTTGCCCTCTGTTTAGAACTGGAAGGATTCTTGGAGACCCTAGTGTCCACTCCAAAATCAAAGATGGGGAAACTGAGGACTAGGGAGGTGGTGTTACTTACCCAAGGTCCCATAGGTACAAACATGGGGAGGAGGATTTGAACTTGATTTCTGTGACATTTTTACTGCTGGATGTCATTCTCCCACCCTGGCATCTATGACACAACCCTTACATTCCATGCTATGGAGCCACCATTTGGGGAAAACAATCTTTTCATTAAAAAAGGGTTCTGTTGAAAGAACTGTGGGAGTAGAAACACAGAAGAAAAACAATTGCTTGATCACATGGGTCAATGGGGATATGATTGGGGGTGTAGACTCTGAATGATTACCCTAGTGCAAATATTAATAATATGGAAATAGGTCTGGATCAGGGACACATGTAAAACCCAGTGGAATTGCATGTTGGTTGTGGGAGGGGGGAGGGAAAAGGGGAAGGAAAGAGCATGAATCATGTAACCATGAAAAAATAGTATAAATTATTTAATTAATTAAACATTTTCAAATTTAAAAAAAAATTCTGTTAACACTTCAGTAACTGAATCCCCTTGGGCTGGGGACAGGGGAGGGGAAGGCAGCCCATGAATCTGACTCATGCAGGACTCCATTCCACAATATTATGCTAAGGATCCAGGCTGGGTCTTCTGGTAGGCTATGGACTCAGATTGTATTACCAGATCTCTGCACGGACTGTCCTGCATGCCTGGAATGTACTCCATCCCCATCCCCACTTCTTAAAATGGGGTTGTCATGGTGCCTTGTGCAGCAAGAGGGCTGGATCCAGAGGCAGGATACATGCCTTCAAATCCTTACTCTGACCCTTTTAAACATATGTGACCTTGGGCAAGATACTAGACCTCAGTTTCCCCTTACATTTTTAATTTTTATACATTTACAATTTATAATTATATAGCTATGCCTGTGTTAATATATAAATTTATAATTTATAAATTTCACTCTTTAATTTTAAATAAAGGTTGACTTCCACATCCCTTCTAGCTCCAAATGGGTGCTCCTATGAGTTCTTAGTTTCCTTCGAGGCTCAGCTCAGGTCTTGTCCCCTAAGGAAAGTCATTTCTGAGCCTCCTGTTTCCTAGTATTTTCCCTCTTTTACCACCCCACTTAAATGCTCATATATATATATATATATATATATATATATATATACATATTGAACATGATGACTTCTTTGCATGCCCTCAGTAGAATGTCAGCTCCTGGAGGTCAGGAGCTGTTTTCCACTTCATTCTGTATTCTGAGTACCAAGCATGGCACCTTAAGTATAATGAACTCAAAACAGTTCAAAATTAATTAGTCTAAATCCAATTTCCTTCATTCAAGAATAATTTAGATTACATTCTTATATTCTTCCACCCATAAATGAACTTTTTAATAACTCAGGCAGCTAGGTGGCACAGTGTATTAATTGAGCCTAAAGTCAGGAGTGGCAAATGTGACCTCAGATACTTATTAGTCAGTCAATCAATAAACATAAAAAAAAAAGAAAACCTTCTTTTTCTCTTAGTAATACTCTAAGACAAATGGGCGAGGACTAGGCAAACAAGGTTAAGTGACTTGCCCAGGGTCACATAGCTAAGAAGTATGAGGTTAGATTTGAACTCATGTCCTCCCCACTCCAGGTGTGGTGCTGTATCTACTGTGCCACCTAACTGCCCATAGGTAATAAACATTTAATAAGTGCCTACTCTGTGCCAGGCACTGTGCTAAATGCTGGGGATACAAAAAGGGACAATGCTGCGTCTTGATTACATCCCTTAATCTCTGTTTGCCTCAGGTCTTCAACTGTAAAATAGGGATAATACCAGCATTCAATAAGATATTATTCCTAAAGTGCTTAGTTCAATGCCTGACACATAGTAGGTGCTATGTAAATGCTAGCTAGGAAGATGATGATGATGATGATGATGATGATGATGATGATAATGATGGTCACTAGGTCCCCCCCTCCTTTTTTTTTTTACTCCCTCTAGAATTACAAAACATTTTCCTTTCATTTTATGATCCTTTCAAACATTTCTTTGTACTTTCTATACAGAACCAAGTAAAGAGAAGGAGGGCGGATCTGGACCCCCTAAAGGTAAGTTGGGAGGAAGGGAAGGATTGTTCTCCCCAAAGTTAGGTGGAGAAAGAGTCAGTTAAAATTTTATCTGGTAACAAATGAATGGCAAATAGAAAGGTGAGGATCCCTTAGGGTAAAAACAAACAAACAAACAAACAAACCATAAGAAGGCATATAAGAGGGCATTCCAGATACTTATTCCCATTGACCTCAAATTTGGCATATGAGGAGTACTCACTTGAAACTATCGAACTCATTTGCTCATGGTAATTGCTAAAATCTTAGCATGCCACTTAGCCCTCTACCTGACCACTTAATGCATGATGGAACTCTCTTTACATACAAGTCATTTTAAATGTTAGAAGCTTAACTTAAGTGTTTTTCCCCTGCTTTATTCAGATTAGTGCTGGGGTAGCTTTGATGGGGTTTTGGGGGTTTGGGGAATAATTTGTTTTTATCACCTTTGATGTCTCTTTCATCTGGTTTCTGTAGCACATTAAAGAAAAGTATTGATGACAGCTCTGCCAGATTTGCTAAGTGTCTGGAAACCAACCAAATCCTGGGAAGAGACAGCTGTCTGCCATTGTTCTGGCCTCATGCTTTCAGCCATTTACTACCATTCTATGATTCCCCTCCCAGCCCACTCTGTTCCTCAGCATTCTGAAAGAAAGTGTAACTGCCCCCATCAATGAACCTACATAACCTTCCAACCAAGTTTGGTAGAGTTGAGATAGAAGAAATAGCTAGAAGATAAAGCAATTGATTTTTTAAAAAATCCACATATCAAAATGTATATGAACAAAGTACTATTTCTCCATTCGAAATCTTTCCCTTGGAAGGCTCTAAAATGAGTCTACTAAGTGTCATCATTGTTCAAACAATTCTTGGACTTCTCTTCTGAAAGTACCATCAAGAAACAGTGTCACATCTTCCTTTTGGTCACCTCAGGAGTGGCAAATCTCCATCCTTTCAGGATAGATTCAATTCTTCCAAAAAATAAAAAAGGCATTTGAAATCAAGTTCAGTGAATGAGGTGGATAACCAAGTGAGGCAACACCATTCTTGATTAAAAGTAAGGTCTGATTTCAGGAGCTTGAGTTTTTTTCTGCTCCAGTCTTAGGGATAGTCCAATGGGAAGCATTCTAAAAAGGTTTTGAGACTTGAACATCCTATGTTTGGGCTCAAGGTGGCTGCTTTGAAGGTGGATACTTAATTAGACATTTCAGTTCTAGAACACTTGTAAAAAGAAAATCTCATCAATTTTATATAACTCCAGATGAGCCTGACTGTACTGGTTGCTGCTTCATATTCCTATTACAGATACTCCTGTGCTTCCAAGCTTCAGTGGGCCCGTGATCCCACTGATGTGGCCACTCTCTCTAGGAGTACAAATAGCAACCAGTCCACAGAATGAAGAGGCGTGACCTCATGTAAATCCTCCAGGAATATTGTACTAACAGGCATGAGAACATCTTTGTTCCTTTTTCAGGCATTTGACTGGAACTTTCTTATTAACAGTACTCGATGGATTTGTTCCAGATCTACTTTTCTCCATTTCTATAGGCATCTGAAATTTTAGAAAATTTGGGGTTCACAGGTTTCTTTTTATCATGAATCTGTTTTGCAGAGATGGAAATGAACCTTCAGAAGTTCTAACAAATTTACTCCCAAGGGGATTGTGTGTGTGTGTGTGTGTGTCTGTTTTAATATGTTCATCTTGGGTTTTTTTTTCTTTTTTTTTCTCTCAGTTTTCTTTACAAATGAAGTAACATCCTGATGCTTTTGACTAGCAGACTGAAAACCTACCTATGGTTTTTTATTTTAGCTTCCATCCAGTTAATCAACTATCAACTAAAATGTCTGCATGTTTCATCTACATATTTTAATTACCTTATTCCTTTTTAGCAGATGGAATGTTAAAAACTAGCTACTCAAAGATCCTGAAACACTGGTAATCATGTGCATAAGTAACATTTTAAGTGTTTGTTACTCTCATCTGGATTTATCACCACCATATTATTTTGTTTGTTTTGTCTCTTTTGGGTAAATGAGCTCAGTCTCTGAAATACAGCATTAGTAGGGGATAGAAGATGGCCTTAGAATTGAAAGGTTGTGGGACCACAAGCAAATCCCCATTAGGTACAGATCGTGACAGCCTCACGAAATTTTGGCTGATTGTATTTCTTTCTATTTTCATTGCCTTCAGCCTTTTTTATTCTAAAAGTTCAACAGTTAATGACCAGTTGAGTTCAATATTTTATTTTTTACTGGAAGTCATTTTTATTCAAGTGTAGAAGTGATTTCACTAA
Organism: Monodelphis domestica; assembly: GCF_027887165.1. Taxonomy (NCBI): domain Eukaryota; kingdom Metazoa; phylum Chordata; class Mammalia; order Didelphimorphia; family Didelphidae; genus Monodelphis; species Monodelphis domestica. The sequence continues at coordinate 89,192,220 of NC_077231.1, forward strand.
GAGAATCCTGGTGCTTTTTGACTGATAACAAGAGCTTTTGATGTCGCTAATACAATAAATTGATTTGGAACATGGTAATAGCATTTGCATTCAAACCATCCTGAATCCTGGCTCTGCCACTTACCAGCTTATGTGACCCTGACCAGGTCACTTAACCTCTGCAGGACTCATTTTCACACTCTGCAAAATTAGGGAATTGGACTACTACATAACTGAGTAGGTCCAGTCTAGTCCTATATCTCTGATCTTCTGATGTTTTGACCTTCAGACTCCATCTCATCCTTCAGATACCTTTATGTGAAGGTCTTGCTCTTATTTATTACTTAGAGTCGCTTCTTATCATTCCATTCAATTAAATACACATTCATGAATGCCTACTATATACCAGGCAATGTGCTGGAGACTGTAGCAATAAAGTAAAAAAAGAAGCACTTCCTCCCTGCCTTGAAAGACTAACATGGACTTTAGGAATAGTATTTCCATAGGAAAGTGAACCTAAGTATTTTCAGCCACAGCCAAGAAACTTGTAGGTCCATAGACCTTGACTCAGCCGAACCAATTTTTCAAGACTAAAGTTTGAGCACGAATGTCATTACCAAATTATCTATAGCAAAACAATTTCAGGGGTTGTTTCTGGAGGAGGTGGTAAATGTTATGCCTCATAGATATGCTGAGTTTCTTTTCCTGAAACTGTTTTCTTTAGTACTCTCTGAAATTTTAAATTTTTATTAGAATAGGCATCTCTGAGGGGGCAGCTGGGTGGCTCAGTGGATTGAGAGTCAGGCCTAGAGATGGGAGGTCCTAGGTTCAAATTTGGCCTCAGACACTTCCCAGCTGTGTGACCCTGGGCAAGTCACTTGACCCCCATTGCCTAGCCCTTACCACTCTTCTGCCTTGGAGCCAATACACAATATTGACTCCAAGATGGAAGGTGAGGGTTTAAAAAAAAAAAAAGAATAGGCATCTCTGAATTAAGTATTTTTCCCTGGGAAGCATTCTGACTCATTTGGGGGAATGATGTTTCTTCTAAGACACAGATACCTGTATTCTCAAACTTCGATTTTATTCTTCCTCTTTTCCCAATGTCCACACTCTCATCCCCAAGAATGCTTCTTTTCATAATACCCAACTTTTAAAATTGTACTATTTTTTCTAAGTTTTTATTGACATTTTCTGCTTCTTTCACCATCATCGTTATCCAAAAGTCCCTCCTCTTCTCATATGACAAATAGTATTTTTAGAGAGGAAAAAAGATCAGCCAAACTGATCAATAATACATTGAAGAAGTCCAAAAATAATTACAATGTGTCATGACTATGTACCTCTCATCACACAAAGAGGAAGGTTGTGCCCAACTTCTTAATTTTTTTTATCAATCATTTTTTCCCTCTATCATCCCCTTTAAAAAAAAATTCTTGCAAAAACAGGCATATTCAAGCAGAACAAATTCTTCCATTGTCCACTGTAAAAATGTGCCCCACTCTGCACAGGCAGTCTCAGTCAGAAAGTGGGTAGCATCTTTCATGATTAGTTCTGTGGAATAATAATTGATCAGTCACTAAACTGAATTTACATCTTTCCAAATTGTTCATTTCAGGAATGTTGTTGTTAGTGCCCAACTTTTACCAAACTTAGAAGACAGTCATCCACTATGATTTGATCCATCAAAATTGTCTTCATTATTTTTTAGATATGTCTCATGACTTTGTGAAAGCATGTGAAGACTATCTTTCCCTTCTAGTAAGGAATTGACCCAAGAAGCTGAGAGAGAATTTTTTAACTATGTTTATTTAGCACCCTCCAAAAAACAACCAAACAGACAAAAATGAAGAATGACATGGTCTTTTCAGTTAGCTTTTCATTTTCCTTGCCCAATATCAGTGGAAGTTCGTTGCTGGATTTATGATGAATGTTAAAATTCTAGTTTCATTTTTATAGCAACACACAATCCAGATAATAATGTAATCAAGGATCAGACGACTGTGCCATTATGGAGTAGGAAGCAATCGAGAATAAGATCCTTTGGCTATTTTGGTAATTTACATCCTTGGGAGATTTTGGGCAAGAACTCATACTGAGTTTCCTCCATCATGAATAACATAATAGTAAAGTTCCAGGAGATATGGTTTATTATTAAGGAACTGCCAGTCATTTGAAATGTAAGATACATTTCAAGGACCTTAATAGCTTGTGGAAATTTCATTTCACATTTTACTGTTGAATATACACTGGACCTTCAGTTTGGGGTTATATTTACTTGTCATACTTACCTCTCTAGGCCTTCACTTTGTCTTCTACAAAAAGATTATGTTGTACCCTATGGTCCAGATCTATCTATGGCTCGTTGCTATGTAAAGAGAGGCATTGCATTAGATGATCGCTAAGGATCCTTCCAGCCCCAAATCTGTGATTCTGACATACTCATTGGCTCAGATTTCACTGTGTTTGGGATTTTCATATCACCTCTTTTCTCAGCTATGCAAAATGCTTTCCCACAGAGGAGCCATCCTAAATCTTTGATTCAATTGAGTTGGTTTGTTGCCTGCTCTTTTCAAATTTATTCCACTGATTCACCATTTCACTTATTGAGGGTCCCAAGATTCATCCTTCCATTTGAAGTTCTCTCTCCAAGTGGTTCCTTCCTCTTTTTTTCCTGCAGGTGTCATTTTCTCATGTCATCTCTGTCATCCTCATCATTCTTCTCCCTCCATCACCTCAACCCCATTCCCCCATCTCCCACAGAAGGTTAATATGGACAAAACTTTTTTCTCCTTGATTATTATCTTCCTATTTCTTTTTCCAGGTGAAGGTGATGTCTCTCCACCCAGTGCTCTGCCAGCAGGTTAGGATGGTTCCAATTTTTAAATTTAAGTTTATTGTTAATTATCTAGATAAAAAAGGAAGTGTAAATCAGTTTCTGGGTGGAACTCTGAGCCACAAACACCTTGGGATTTCACCTGGGATGGTTCCTCAGGAACCTGAAGAAACACATTGGCTTGAACTGTCATTTAACAGCATTGAAAAGGAGACTTTGCTTAATGAATTATATATAATGAATATTAATTTCAGAAATAGCAATGCTTGAATTTCCAGTCCATCGATCTAGCTACCCCATCTCTCCCTCTATCCTATCTCTCTCTTTCTAGATATTTATGCAAGTCTGTGCATACATTTTTACTCATACACATATAGATGGGTTGGAAATTCATATATATATATGTATATATAAACACATATATTTATATTTACAATGTTCCTGGTGATTTATCACATAAGTCAACTTTAATATTCTCTCCATCAGCAGAAGAGACAGCTTTTGGGAGGACTAAGAGGGTGTGAAGTCATCTCAAATTCTTTTAACAGGATGTCATCCAAGTCATTCTTTCCTTTCAGATATCAATGCCCGGGCACTGGCAAGGAAAGATTCAGGTGAGCCCATTCCTGAATAAACAAGACATTCCATTTCTGGCTCCTAAAGACACTAATGATCTCTTTCCTTAAAGGTGTTGATTCTGTGATTCTGCTTTTAACACTGGTTTTGTTTCAGTTTTATCCTCCATCATAATCTTCTACTGCATTTTATTTATAAGAACATCACTTTGTCAGGAAATTGGTGGTAGTTTTATCAGTGTGGGGAAAGGTTAATATTCAAAGGCTAGACAAGTTTTAAACTTTTGTTTTTCTTTCAAGTCAACTGCACAAGCATTAGCCAGGTACCAGCACGATGGATTAAAAAACAAAATGAAGTAATGAATGGAAAAGTATTTATTAAATATTTGCTATGTATAAAGCACTGCTGTAAAGTCTCAGGGATAAAAATAGAAGAGAAAGACACTTCCTGTCCTCAGGGAGCTTCTCTTCTGTCAAACATTCTTCTTCCATAATATTTATCCAAACCTGTGAAGATCAAAAGTCATATGAGGATTTCACCATAGAGTGATCAGCCTTCCTCAAGTGTCAGTTGAAATCTCACCTTCTACAAGAAGCTTTTACTAGCTCCCATTTGATGCTAATGTCTTCCAATTGAGAATAACTGCAATATAATGTATACAATATTACATTATGTATAATGGAATATATATAATATTATGTCCCCTATTGTTCATAGTTGTTTCCATGCTGTCTCCTTCATTAAATTACAAGCTCTCTAGGGGCACAAACTATTTTTGTCTTTCTTTGTATCCCTGTCACATAACACAATGTCTGGAATATAGGAAGCACTTAAAAATGCCTTCTGGCTTATAGATTTTATAGAGTTCATAAACAGAACATAATGTAAGATCAGATTGTAATATTTCTTTTTCATTAAAAGCTCTGAAAGAAGCAAGGAAGCATGGAAGGAAAGAAGGAATGAAGGATGGAGGAAAGGAAGGAGGGAGGGGAAAGAGTCAATACTCTCATAAACTTCTCTCTCTTTATGAAGAGGCATTGTAAATATTTTTTTTTGATCCAGAAAGCCAGAACTCCTTACTTGTAGCTCTTTCATGAGACCCAAATTCATGTGTTCATCCAAAAGATGACCATCAGGATCTGCCAGCCTTCCTCATGTACCCACCAAGCAAAGAGCAGTCACTGGGAATACTCACCTAATCTCCTTAATCCTTCTTCCCCACCCAACCCCACTCCCTCAAGAATTGATGGGCTTTGCTGGTTCCATCTAACTTTAGAGAAGTCACTTGGGAATGCCCATAGCCATTCAGTCACCCAGGGAAAATGATCCAGGAGCCTTAATTTCATTTATTTGCTACTATTGTGTGAATCAAGAAGGAAGATTAAGCTGGTTTAGAACAACAGTGATGAAAATAAGGCTGGCAAATTTCTGGCATTTGTTTGCAGAATTCCCCTCTGTCTAGAAATGTTCTCATTCTGATGTCTCTTTTCCTCCCTCATGGGAAGCTATTCCACAGGAAGTGTAAGATCTCATTCTACTAAAACCCATTACCCTGTAAAATTGAGGAAGCTAAACTATTGTATTAAAAGAAGGTAGGTTCCTGAGTTAAGCCAAACACTGAGAACAGGTAAGTCTTTCTGGGGATAGCTTACTTTGAAAGTGATCTGTTTGCTTTTTGCTTCTCAGAATGGTCTCTTGGGGAATCCCCAGTTGGAGAAGAACAAGACAAGCAGAATTCTAACACTTCCCAAAGTGCCCTTTTTGTGGAGAAGCCACAGAATGGAACAGTGAAAGTCGGTGAGTGTCTAGAATTAAGTGCTGTTCTTGAGGACAGGGGCTTTCTTCTTTGCTTGTATTTGTATCCCCAGTATAAGTCCTTAATGTCTGTCCCATCTTTATATCTAGCTATTTATCTTTTTATCTACCATATCTTTGTAGTTATGTCTCTGTGTCTCTCTCTGTCTATCTATCTTCTTGTCTGTCTGCCCATCCCTCTCTCTCTCTCTCTCTCTATCTATCTATATCCATACCTCTACCCTATCATTTCTTCTATCTACATATCATTTCATCTATCTAGAATTTTGTCACTTTACTCTTTACCTCTCGTTCTCTTTACCTATTATTCTATCTGCCTACATACCTATAATTTCTTGTGTGTATTTATGTATCTCCGTATGTATGCATGTGCCTATCTGTCTGTGTAGCTGGCTAGTTATCTTAATAATGTAGAAAACTAAAAGCTAGACAGCAGCCCTATGATCTTCCACGTCCTGATCAGGTCTGGTGACCATATGCCTACAGATCTGTACTCTGAAGGATCTGATAGGCATCAGGCAGATAGACTATCAGTTCTATCAGTATATCAGTGGATGATCTGTGATCTCACTGATGTGGATATTCTCTCCATCTGGACAGAACAAAGCCCATCTACACAATTTTATCTTGGGTGCTTCTTATCCATGTTCTCCCCCAGATATTCCAAAGAGAATCTACCCACTATTGTACTGGAGGTCTCCCTTGCTTTGTAGTGCCTTTTTACATTTCATGGAGAGTGGTGTAGCATTGCAGATGCCCATCTACTCTCCCTGTCTTACTATGGGACCCTTCCCCTCTCTTTCATATTATATTCTTCCTCAATAACCTCCCTTCCACCACTTCTATTTTTTAAAAACCTTTATCTTCTGTCTTAGAATCAGCACTAAGTAACAGTTCCAAGGTAGAAGAATGGTAAGGGCTAGACAAATAGGGTTAAGTGACTTGCCCAGGGTTGCTCAACCAGTAAGATTCCAAGGTAAGATTTGGACTTAGGTCATCCTGCCTCCAGGTAGTGCTAATGGTTTCCATTCATGGATTATTTTTTTAAAACTTTGACCTTCTGTCTTTGAGTCAATACAAAGTATTGATTCCAAGGAAGAAGAGCATTAAGGACTAGTCAATGGGGGTTAAGTGGCTTGCCCAGGGTCACAACTAGGAAGTATCTGAGGCCAGACTTAAACCCAGATCTTTTTTACTCCAAGCCTTGCTTTCTATCTAATGATCCACCTAGATGCCCCCTTTCATCACTTTTTGAACAAGGATCATCCCTGGCTTCACTAAAATTGACTTGAGCCCACTTGCCTTTCTCCTTTGCCCACTGGATCATTGACAACTTTACTTCTTTAAAAGTGGTTGTGTTGGGGGCATCTAGGTGGCTCAATGGATCTTCAGGCCAGACCTGGAGACAGGAGGACCTGGATTCAAAATTGACCTCAGTCACTTCCTAGCTGTGTGACCCTGGGCAAGTCACTTAAGCTCCATTGCCTAGACCTTACTGGTCTTCCATCTGATACTTAGACTGAAGGTAAAGTTTTTTGGTTTTTTTTAAAGTGGCTATGTTCCAAGATTCATGAATATCTAGCATTACTGGAGAATATTTGTGAGTTTTTAAAAAATGTTAATTATATTTCTAAAATATGTAAAGAGTTTGAAATTTTTTAAGGTAGAATAAATGCTGTAGAGAATTCTATAGAGACAACATGCTGTAATGAACCGGCCTTTGTGTTCAAGTTCTACCTCTGACTGTGGTACCCTGGACAGATTCCTTAAATCTTAGTGTTCTAGGCAATTCTCTAAGATTAGAGAATTGAATGGATACCTGAATGGATAGAAGAACTGATCTCATACCAGAGTGCTTATGCCAGTAAGTCATAGGCATGGCCCTCATCCCTATCCTATTGAACAGGGTGGCAAAGCCCAGTCTTTGCAATTGGTGAATATAAAACATGAAAATAAAGGTTTGCATCAGAATTCAAAATCTACTTTTTCAATTAATTTTAGGCTATTTCTGAAAAGTGTGCACTCTTTGAATGTTATTTGAAACACTCAGTGAATCCAGATTCCTGGAGAACATCTCCAAATAAGAAGAGCAGCGAGTCTGGGATTTCAGCGATTGGGTCCCAGTACCTTGTCCAGTCATGTAGATAGTCTGTGGTCACTTAATTAGTATATATGGTGGTATTTTTCAGCTTCCATATCTAAACATCTATTTTACTAGAAAAGACCTTGGCTTTTAGAATTGAGTATTTTATTTGTAGTTCTAAGGCAGCTAAGTGGCACAGTGGATAGAATGCTGGACCTAGAGGAAGGAAGACCTGAGTACAAATCCAGTTTCAAATACTTACTAGTTGTGTGCTCCTGGAAAACTCACTTAACCTCTGTATTCCTCTCTTTCATCATCTGGGAAATGGGGATAACAACAGCACCCTACCTCACAAGATTTTTGAGAAGATAAAATTTTATAATATTTAGAAAGTACTTTGCACATCTTAAAGCACTATATAAATGCTACCTACCATTATCATTATTTTCTAAAACATCTAGAGGGGAATCGAGCATTTTCATTAACTTTCAAGTTTTGGGCTATCCTGCATATGTGGTAATGAAATAAGTGTTTCTAGTTGATAATAAACTATATACATATGTGTATATTAACCAAAGTTGGAATTGTGTGTATTTTTTAGGTGAAAATATTACTTTTATAGCCAAAGTTGAAGCTAAGGATCTTCTTCGAAAACCCACTGTTAAATGGTTCAAAGGAAAATGGATGGACTTGGCTAGCAAAGCTGGGAAACATCTTCAGCTGAAGGAAACCTTTGAAAGACAAACTAGGGTATGATCCTGATCTCTGAGTGTATTTCCTCATCTTTGCCTGCTGAGATAGCTTTTCCCAGAACTATAACTAGATCCAGGTGACTGGGCTTTTGCCCCAAGATGAAATATGGTAGAGAGGAGTCACGTCCAGCATCAGCACCAGGACCAGCAGTGATGGTGGCATATCGGCCTCCCTAGAAGTCACTTAGAGGTTTCTCCCGTTCTCAGCTGAATCTAATCCAGAACCTGGATTTCTTATATATTTCTCTTTGTGTCTCCTAAAGGAGAAAGATAACTCAGTGCTTGCCCTGGGCTTCTTCCTCCTGCTGACAGCAGAGCTAGGACTATGTGCTCAGCATCTTCCTAATGAAAGATGTAACTCCATTGCTTTCTGCCATGACATACCTTGTATTGTTCTGAAAGCTAAAACATGTTCTTTTTCTTTTTTTGTAAAGATATTTTGTTGTACCAATTATATGTAATAATAAGTTTCCACATAAGTTTTCTGATATATGACCCAAATTGTCTCCCTCCCTCCCTTCCCCCTTCTCAGAGCTGGTAAGCAATTTGATCTGGTTATACACATATTATCATGCAAAACATATTTCCATATTGCTCATTTTTGTAAAAGGATAATCATATAAAACCAAAATCCCCAAATAAACACCCAAATAAACTAAAGCAAAAAATTGTATGCTTTGATCGGCATTCTAACTCCAACAGTTCTTTCTCTGGAGGTGGAGAGCTTTCTTTGTCATCAGTCTTTCAGAAGTAAGCAGAACTAGGAAAACACTATACACAGTAAGCAATATTGTGGGATGCTCAACTGTGATCGATTTCGCTACTCTCGGCAATACAATGATCCAGGACAATTTTGAAGGAACTGAGCCCTGGGGACTTGCCAAGGTCACACAGATGGCCTGAATCATAAGGGGGATTTGAACTCACTTCCTCTGGCTCTAGAGCCAAGGTCCTTTCCACTGTCCCAATGACTAACCATGAGGACAGCCATGCACTTGTATTTAGGTGTCAAAGAGACCGATGAGATTCTAACTTTGTACTCACAAGACACAGGTATGATTTGTGCCACTCCCTCTCTTTTCAGATGTATACATTTGAGATGCAGATTATCAAAGCCAAGGAGAACTATGCTGGCAACTACAGATGTGAAGTGTCCTACAAGGACAAGTTCGACAGCTGCTCCTTTGACCTCGAAGTACACGGTAAGGTCCTTGGGGTTATTGTGGGCTTTCTGGCTATTCGCAAGATATTAGCTAGCTACAAAAGGAATCCCTTTATTAAACCTCACTTTATGCTTCTGACTGCAGTGGATTTAACAAAGCCTGAATATTATGGGCTAGTCTGCAAATGCATTGATAAGCAGCATTCCCTATGGTTTAATGACTGAGATAACTAGGGTGAGTAGTACTAGAGTACTTCTCTGCTAAGTGCTGAAATTCAGAGGATGTAGGCAGCTCTGGAATTCCTTCAGCTAAAAAGAAACTGAGCTGAGCCCCTAGCTTGCTAAAGCAATTAGTCAAAATAGGAAAGGAATCAGTGGCTTTTTCCTCCTAGTTGCTCTACCTTAAATGAGCTCCTCCCTACCTCCCCCTGTCCTTTGTGCCCTAGAATCTTTGCCCATCAGAACACTATTACAGAGTTTCTGCCTGACTTCCGACAACTGAATTTGTCTTTAAATGTTGACTTCTTATTGTATTATTATGTATTATATATAAATATGACTTTCTTATTGCTTGCTCAAGGTATAAAAAATTCTAGTTCTAACTTTGCTTTGAGAAATGACTCTTCCTATTTCTCTAAGGACCAGCCAAAGGGCATCAAATTTAGTAATATTGTGGTTCCTTTTACCAAGAAGATGGATCACACTGTGTCTGATTCCTCTCCTTCAACATTTTTGGGATGAACTATTCAAGCTCAAGACTGGAAGGAGACCCAAAGTACCCTTCATGACACCGGGAAGGGAGAATTACTTACCTTAGGCCAGTATTACTCCTAGGTTTTATTCAGATTTTGAAGTGAAATTAGTAGGGGAGAGTATAATACTGCTATTTCACAGATGTGAGCTCTTATTAATGGAATTACTCCCTCCTTTAATTCAGAGTTTATATATTTATAAGATACTATAGCAAAAAAAAAATCATCCTCTGGTATCCAGCCTTCTGGTGATTAACCCTTGCCGAACTTTTGCTGAGCGAATCCTTGACTGACCAAACTTAAAGTCTACACCTGAATCCATAACAAAAGCCTTTCAGGTTTAGTGGGGATTGACAGAACTTTTAAATCAGCTGGTTTAGCCTCTGAGAACCCAAATTACTTCCCCTCCCATAAGACCCACCGAGGAGCTTATTTAGTATTTGATTTATTTTTTTACTTTCCACTTTCTTTCCACCATATTGATTCTAAGGCAGAAGAGCAGTAAGGGCTAGGAAATGGGGGTCAAGTGACTTGCCCAGGGTCACACAGCTAGGAAGGGTCTGAGGTCAGATTTGAACCTAGGACCTCCCATCTCTAGACTGGTTCTCAATCCACTGAGCCACCCAGCTGCCCCTATCAAGTAGGGCTTCAGTAGAAGTGGGATAGGGGTTAAGAAAAATAAATATTATTTATTTTAAATTGCACACCATTAAAAAAATTATGTGTGTGTATACATATATATGAAAGAAGATGTGAGACCTTACTCAGTGGGAATTTGTGTGAAAAGGCGCCCATTAACTGCCAAACTTAATTGTTAACCAGTAATATGATGTATAATATATCTCTTTCACCCTACCAAAAGAATTATGTTGAATTTAAGCTGCAGCAGTAGCTGTTTAAAATCCAGAACATGGGAGGGAATTGTCCCACAGCAACCCCTACTAATCAGAGCATAGTACGAGGACCACACATAACTCAAGACTGATCTTATAAATTACACTATGTCCAGAAGAGCATGACCAGAATGGTGAAGGTTCTGGACTCTATGTCTCACAAGGAATAAAGACAGTGTGAGATAATGGAAGGGATTCTGAAGTTGGAATCAGGAGATCGGAATTCAAATTCCAAAATCACTTTACATTACAGTCTTGGCTACCCAATCTACAAAATGGGGAGTCAAGTCAACAAACAAGCATATATTAAGTCCCTACTGTGTGCCAAGGACTAGAGATACAAAGAAAGGTAAACACATAGTCAGAAGCTCATGTTCTCATGAGAGACGGGTACAACATTCATATAACCAGACACCTCCACGATATATACAGAGAAGATGAAAGACAATTTGAAGGAGATGGGGTGGGGAATGGGGAATGGCTTTCTAGACTAGGTGCAACTCACAGGAATGTTGAGGGAAGTGCTTTGTAAACCTTAACAAAAATAAGCTGTAATTATAAGGGATGGTTCAAGAAACTGGATCTATTTCAACTGAGAGATGTAAGAGGTATCACAGACCTCCCCCACTTAAGGATAAGTATAGGCTTCTGGTGATTCAATCTAAAAATGAACAGGGGAGAGTTAATCCCATCTTCACAGAGAGGATAAGCCAACCATAGATTTTTAGAGTTAGCAATGATTCTAGAGGTTATCCAGTCCAGCCTTTTCTATTTTGCAGCCCAGAGAGATTTGCCTGTTGTTCCAAAGCTCTGACGTGAAGAACCCAGACTTGGGATTCAAGTATTCTGACCCAAAGATCAGTGATCTATCCTCCCTACCATCCTTCCTAGAACCCTAAAGTGTAGCACAATCTTCCATATATTTTGGGTCAGTCTTCATTTTATACCGAAGGACTAGAAGTTTCAATAATTCTTTACCTTGAAGTATGCTTTAGGACTCAAAGTATTTACCCATACATTCTTATCTAGTCCTTAAAATGACACTGTCCCAGGTAGTATTAATCCATCCATTTTACAGATGAGGAAAGGGAGGCCCAGAGAGATGAACTGATTTATCTAAATGAGCTAATTAGTGTCAGTGGCAAGGGGAAGTCAATACTCATTTCACTTCCACATTCAAGGAGGAAGATTCAGATTCATCAAAAGAAAGATCTTCTTATCAGTCTAAGTTCCCCAACAATGACAAAAGCTGCTTCACAAGAGAGGGAGCTTCTTATCACTGGCGTTCAAGAAGTTTGACTTCTTTATCTGGAATGATATGGAATGGATTTTCTCAGTGTATGGGAGGTTGGACCAGGGTAGAACCTCAGTTAATCCAAGCCCCTCCCCCCTTTTTTTATAGATGAAGTAGGAGGACCAGAAACATTCAGTGATGTCTTCACGGTTACACAGGTGACAAGTAGTAGAGGTAGAATTGGAATTCAGGTCTTTCAACTCCAAACCCTACCCTCCTTCCATTGTACCAAGCTGTATCACCTATGGTCTATCTCTGCAAAGATTCACCTGTAGCATTTAAGATCTGATTAAAATTCATATCTTAGAAAGCATCACACCCAAGACCCTTTTCTTCATGGCCATTAACATTGTTGTTTTCTTTTCTTTTAAAGAATCTACTGGAACCACTCCAAACATTGATATCAGATCTGCTTTCAAAAGAAGGTAACTGCAAATGGGCATTTTGGGAATGCATAGGATTCATGTTACCCTCTACTCTTCACTCCACATCTCTTTCTTTGATAGGACTCCTTATCACTGGTCTCCCAACTATTCAAGAGATTAATTGGAAGGCTAGTGATGGGTTTGGGGTTGGAGTTGGCTGAAAGGGTCATGTCAAATATGTCAAATTTAATGTATTATCAATTTTAGAATGAATTTGTTCTAGTCACACCCACATTTCCTCCAGTGGTCACACTGGTCTTCAAAAGACTTAGTTTTTCTTCCGTAAACAGATTTGTTTTTCGCAGATTATATGTACACAATAAGACCACTATACCCAAAAGTGTTTGAGAGGATGCTCCCCTCCATAGTGTCTCATGGTCATCACCTAGAGAAGGGAAACATTCCCCCCCCTTTTTTTGCAGTCTCTATGCCTTTGCTTAGTAACAGAGTAGCACTATACACAGAACTAGCATTTATGTAACACTTTAAGGTTTAAAAAAATGTCTTACATATGCTGTTCCATTTATCACTCACAATAATCCTATGAGACAGGTATTATTATGGTCATTTTTCAGCTGAGAAAACTGAGGCCCAGAGAGGTTAAGTCTCTGTCCAGGGTCCAATAGCTTGTGAGTGTCTAAGGTGGGCTTTGAACCCAGGTCCTCCTCAATCCAAGATGAGTTCTCTTTCCACTACCCTACTATCTCCAAGTAATTATGGAGGCCCCGGACCTTAAGAATTTTTTTTTTAATTTCTTTTTGCCCCCATTGTCCCTGAGCTCAGGAGCCCTTAGATTGAATTGTGAATGAAATCACCTTAAATCACTCTTGACATTCCAAGAGATGAAGTCCACTGTTTATGGAACATTGTTATAATCCATTTTTTATAGTTAAAGTACTTTCAAGTACCTTCTGGGACATCCTTGGACAAATTTACTCCCAGTCCAATATTAGAAAAGATCCTTATTACTTAAGACAAAATGTTGAATTAATTATGTAGACAAACAACTTCTGAGAAGCAGATAGGGTCAGAGCAGAGGGCAGTTGAGCATCTACCCAATGACCTGCCAACTAAGTGACCATTTTTGTACTTTCTGAGGGAGCAGGATATGAGGTTAGTGACCTATGGTGCTCCTAGAAACTCTGTCTAGTCTTGCCTAGTCAGTTGACATCATAGGAATTTCCCCAACCAATTTTGAGAAGGTCAATCCCTTTTGAAGTTTGGTCAAATAATCCTGTGCCAGTTGGAAAATGACTTACTTATAGACATACTTTCTTGCCTTCAGGGACTTTACTTCAAAAATAGCCTCGTTACATAAGCAAATCTAAGGAGTATATATGAATATATGAATATATATATATGAAAACTGTATTGGAGTCATGCATAAAGCATGGCCCAGGGTTTAGTTTATAAGGCTAGGAATGTGTTTCTTCATTTCTTTTTAAGTCCATGTATTATTTCCTTTACATGGCATAAGGTAGGTGGTACCAAAGATTTCCCATCTTCATCTAAAGATCAGAAAGCCTTCAAAATATTTGATAAACTCTTAACTTTGGCATCAGAAAGCCCCCAACAAGTGGCCTGTTGTGGAAACTGGCATCATTTAAATACTCCATTACCCAAATTAGAGTACTGAATGGCAAAATAAAGAAAACCAGAGTTTGGCAAAATATAGACATCTAATATGACTTTGGCAAGTATAGAAGGGATGAATAATAATCTGGTCAGAATAGAGGAATTAGAAAGGAGTTTACATAGTTTGCAGAAGAAACTCACACCACAAATAGCCTTGCTCCTTATTGCCATTCCTTGATGGAAGGAAGTTAATTTGATAGCATAATAATTCTTTAATCAGGTTAAATGTTTTGCCCAACATAACATCTGCATCTTATTCATTAATTTTTAAAGCTATCTTAATTTGGAATCTTTGTTTCAAAACAATTTTTAAAAACTGCAATTAGGTATTTTTAATTTTTATGTTTTAAGCATACTTTTGTCCTCTACTACTTTGGCCAATGAAAATATAAGTGTTTGTTAAATCAATGAACCAACAAATGAAATGATATTTGCTATTTCCTAATGACCTTATAGGTAACTTTATTCTTTTTTGAAAAATGCTGTTTGAACATTTCAAGTCCTGGTACCCTCACTATCTCTTACCATCTATCTTAAGCAGGGCACTACAAATATTTGCCTTAAAAAGTAGCTTGTATTCTGTTCAGGTTTATTTTATAGGAAAGAGAAGAAATAAAATTTTTGTCCTTGGAAAATATAGAAATGTGCATACTTCAGAAGGACCTCTCCTTGCTCTAAATGTTTGATATTAATTTTAAATAATTTTTGGGAAATGTATTTTTCCTGGAAACGTTATAACTTGTGTATTGTATGCACATTGTTTTTTTTGACCCCACAGACGCTTTCTTAGAAAACTATAAATAACATTTGTAACAGCAGGAAACAAAACCTCCATTTAAAATTTTAAACATGTAAGTAAATGGTACAATTTTGATGTCAATTCTTTAGCTTCTGCTCAGTCTCAGTTAAATCTCTAGCCAAAAAGGTGACTGCATGCCAAATCTAAGATGCATTCCTCTATAGGAAATGATTTTCCAAATAAATATTAGAAGCTTCATTGCTAATTCAGTGAAGCTCAAAGAAATGGTTTCTTTTACAGTCTTTAAAAAAAAAAAAAGCTCAAGTAAATATTGTTGCTGTAACAACAAAAAAAAAGAATTATCTCCCCAATGAAACCAAAAGGAATGCATCTTTAAATAAGCTACCCTCTATTTCCACCTGGGAAGCACACATAATGTTGGATTTTTCTTCTTCTTTTCAACATGTCAGCTGAGTCATCTACTCATTGACACCACCAGGGTAACTTGGGCTATGAGACTTCCTTCTATGTCTTTGACATTGGTATTCTAAGTTCTTAAAGACAGAACAAAGCCAATCTCTGTCTCCTGTATGACAGAATTCCCAAAGTCCTTTGTCTAGACCCCAAAGTTGCAAAAACAAAGTACTTTCTGTTGGTTGGCTTGAATGCATTTGTGTTACTCAACCATAACACAAATCTACGCAACTTGGTATATATGCAATCTACGGAATACGGGTACTTTGCTGGATCTGTGATCTCATCGATGGGAACCCTCCCTCCCACGATGCAGATCACAGAAACTCTCCTGAAACTGGAACATAACACAAGTCTTTGTGTTGCCTTTTCCACAAGTGCACTTGCTAGAAACATCAACTGTCCCTTGTGTGAAAAAGAATACAAGTTTGTGTTGGTTTTAGTCCTGTTCCTGGTGTGCCAAGAGAAAAAAAAATTGCATATACGTTCTCTCTAGAGTGTTTGCGATGGATGGTGGTCTTCGGCTCAGTGAGTAAACACAGGTTTGCTTTTCTTTTATTAACAACAGCGGTGAAGGACAAGAGGATGCAGGAGAACTTGACTTTAGTGGTCTCCTGAAACGTAGGTGAGAACCAAATGGCAAAGTGAGGAGCTGTGGGCTGGAAACCTTTAGCTTCGTGCACAAAAAAGTCAAGTTGAAAGGAATGGTCTATGGTCTTTTTTTTTTTCTAACATGATTTGCTTGGAGACTATAACAGCATCAACTAAGAAAAAAGAGAGAGGAAAGAATTGTCTATTGGCTTGTTTGAAAGATTTCTGCAAATGCTTTAACATTCAAAAATTTTTGAAAAATTCTTCTCTGAAACTTCATATTTTTACTGTCTGGGGATGGGAAGATGTGAAAATTGAGACTGATATAGACAGATCTCTGCTATACATGATACAAACCTTTAAGATTAGGCACATTATTTTTCACACCGACTAATAGAAATTCAGTCATAGAAAAATCTATCACCTCTGGTCAATTATCAAAACATAAGATGTTAATTAAGTACCTTACATCTGATTTTAAATGAGTTTGATCAGATTTTACTTCCTTCTCTTCTTTCTATTGCACTTATTTTCAAAGTGCAATTTTTACAGAAATGGCCTTTTTTGATCTTCACCTTAGCCCTAGGAAGAAAGCAAGGTAAATGGAGTTTTCATCCTTTCACAGCTGAGACAGTGATATTACACAGGAGATCCTGGGTTCAAATGTGACCTCAGATACTTCCTAGCTATGTGATCCTGGGAAAGTCATTTAACTCCCATTGTCTAGTTCTTACTGGTCTTCTGCTTTGGAACACAGTATTGATTCTAAGATAGATGAAAGTAAGGATTTGAAAAATAAATAAATAATATCCCACAGCTAGAAAGGGAGAAACCTAGATCTGACTCCTGCTTTTCTGTTCCTTTAAGGACACTGCTTTTGTCACAAGATCAAATATGATTAATCAGGATAATAATGCCTTTTGTTCAAATTTGATAAATGGCACAGCAGCCAACATTTTAGCATTGTGCTTAAAAGGTTCTGACAGGCTTCTGTGCCTTACTTTAGATGCTTGTTGAGTGAAAATGAAATAGTCAACTTCTTTTTTATTTCCTTTGTACAACACTGACCATTCTGTAGAAACCTTGACAGTTTCATCATGGACATAGCATCATAGATATAAGATTGGCAGGGACCTCAGCAGCCATCTAGTCCATCACCTTCATTTTTTAGGGAAGGAAACTGAGAATCAGGGGAAAGAAGCAAATCCAGGTCCTTGGCAGCTAATTTTTGTTATTTTATATTTTACAAAACACATCTATAAGTGACCCAGGAGAAGACCTCCCTCCCCAATGAGGGCTAGGTTGATTATTCTAAATTAATAATTCAAAGGACTGATTGCGACTTCCTTTTCTGTCATAAAGTCATACATTGTGTTTTTTCTTCTATTAAAAAAAATTCTAGAATTCTCCAATACAATTTTACTTGAAACAAACTAAGCTTGTGTTTTCTCTCTTAACTCTTATAAACACCACACTGAATTTGTCCCCTAAAGATTCTGGCATAGAATTATAGAATCCTTTTCAATTATCAACCAATCAAAAAATATTGACCATTTATACACTCAGGGCCATAAATAGACCTGGACCACCAGGACTTTTCCTAGAGTAACAAAATTTTGATAACACACTAGTTACCATAGTTACTAAACCCTCCTTCCTGCTAAGCTGTTGATTCTAAAATTGCTTCCATTATTTTCACATCCTGAATTATAAAATTGATTTGAGGTCACTTTTGTGTGATTTATCCCAGATTTGCTGCTTTTCCAACACCAGGAGTATTTCTGCATTTATTTAGTCTCTATGTATAGAATACTATGATACTAGATAATATGAGGAATACTAAGAAATTCAATATACTTAGTACTTATAGAATATTTAGCATAGTATATATGGAGAATAACAAGAAATTGGTCTCTGCCCTTAGGAAATATATGGTTTCATTCAAGTTATCAGGACAAAAACAGGTCAAAAAAGTAAATATTATTACAAGAGAGCATATGATAAAGAACCAAATAAAAATCATAATTTGATTTATGAATGATAAAAATTATTTTCAAAACCTGATCACATACTAGGAGTTTGAAGAGGCAAAGAAAAGGATCGCCAAACTACATGACCATAAAAGTTAGGTGGAAAAGAAAAATTTGGACAAAATGTATAGCTTATGTCTCCTTTTTTTCATTCTTTTCACATCCCTAAATATGATTTTTAAAATTTCATTGAATAGACTGGTATAATCTTTTAAGACTATATTCTTTTAGCCTGCTTTACTAATACAATAATATCTTTCCATTATGCTTAACTGTTTTTCTATGGCTTTGTGAATTGCATGCATTTTCGTTATAAGAGATGGTTGCCATTTCTATTCCTCTATTAATGTATAAAGCAAAATATCATTAGCACCAATTTCACGATGACCAAAATGTCTTTAAAATAAAAAAGATCTCCAGACATTGAGCTCTTTCACCAACATCTAAGAGGTCCAACAGTGCAATCAGATGATGCGGGTCCTCTATAGGAATATGGCTATAGAGGCACTTTAGTACTTTAATCTTAATAAAATTTCACATACCATATTAGTTCATGGAATTGTTAGGTTATTTAAATTTTATGGAGATTATATTGTTCATGTAAGTTCAGTCTAAAAGATGAGATTTGAGAAATCTCAATGACACCATTTTTTTTACTCTTGCTTAAAATAGCAGAAATTTAAAAAAAAATTTAATGAATATTAACAGTTGTTTTACATATAGTTGGGAAAATCAAATATTATTTTTTGAAAAGCAGACATTAGAGCTAGAACAAATGAGTAGAAATGCAAAGGGGGCAAATTTAGAATTGATATTAAAAAAAAAAAACCTTTCTACCAATTAGAACTATCCCAAAATGGAATGAGATGTCTTGGTAAGTAGTGAGTTCCTCTTCACTGGGGATCCTAACTGGAGGCTAGACAGCTACTTGGGTTCATTATAGAGAGATCCTTTTTCAAGAACTGGCCAAATTAAATAACCTCTGAGATCCTTTCCAGCTCCAACATTCTGGCACTCCAGTAAGTAAATCTATGTCCCTGATGACATGAGGCAATATAGTTAGAAAAGCTGGAAGGACTGAAGGTCTAAAGTGATTTGGACTTCATTCTGGGACACCAAAATATTGTAGAAGGAGCTAAGAGCAATTGCAGTCCTCTGGCAGCTCAGAAATAGCTAGACTTAGTTCCTGGTTAGCAAGAAAAAATTATTTTGAATAAGAAACTCCCAGAAGGCTGTTTCTTCCCTTTCTTGGATTCTCAGTCCAGCGGAGTTCCTCCCTAGCCTGATGCTCTGCCACTTTCTCCTCCACCTGTTTTGTGCTGCTTGCCCTGGGCACAAACTTTGGTGGAGATCTGGGTGTCATCGGTGCTGTTATATTCCTGTTAGGTTCTACAACAGCTTAGTGGTGGCTCCTGTTCCTGGCTCTCTGTTATCTTTCTGCAGAATGTCAGGATAAGAAAGGATGAAAGGGGGGGGGGAAATCATTGCTCCTTGATATTTATAGCCATTACTGATGGGTTTTAAAGTCTGGAAGCAGGTGGAAATTTAGCAGAGCTGGCTTAAGAAGCCTCACCAGTCCTTTCTTCATCAGCTTGTTAAATAATCAGTCATAGAACATGAAAGTGAGGCAGGCCCTCAGAGATCATCTACTCCAAGAATTCTTAACCTTTTGGGGGGAGCCACGGACCTCTTGAGCTGTCTAGCCAAGTCTGTGGATCCTGTCTCAAAATAATATTTTTAAAAACACAAAATGAAATGCAGAGGGTTATAAAGGAAACCAATTATTTTGAAATAGTTATTAATTTTTTTTTAAATTCACGGACCCCAGCTTAGGGACTGCTGATCTAGTCCAAACTCCCTATTTACAGAAGAGAGAACCGAGGCCCCCGAAGTTCAGATGACCTCTCTAGAGTACCCCTCTGAGTTGAGCGTAATTGAATTGGCATTGGCATCCTAGATTCTTTTTACCCATAGCAGAATGGCTCCTTAAATGTATGCATATAGATATATAGATATATTTAAAAAATTTTTTTTAAAATACAAGTCCAAATCTACACACAGGCTTCATGTGACATTGAGGGCATGCTAATTTTATGGCAAGCCAGTACCAATGTGTAGATGTTTAGCATGATGTATCATAGAAGTAGGCAACCCTCCAAATGAAGTAATATTTCAGTGGCACCAATTATCACAGTATCCAGAGACCTGTGACATTTTGGCTTGGTTCAGGGGGAAAAAAATAACATATATATATCTATATGTCTTTGCATGCACATTTTTGGTTGCAATTCTCCCAATCTTCCTGCTGAAAGATTCAGAGGATGGGTTTGCGACAGACTGTTGACAGGTTATAGATCTCAGGAATCTTTTGAATGATTACCAATGTTCCAACCTCAAAACAATTTTCTCATTAAGCTTTTCAGTTTCCCTTGGCCAATTTATGGCTACTGTTTCAGTAAGCCAAATATAAGGGCTCTAGCCTTGAGGGACACATCACCCTGTCCAAGTCATTTCTAAACCTTCAGAGCAGAGCTGCCCCATTGGGAAATTGACCTGTTGTTCACCAGGAATTTATCTTCTGCATTCTGTTTTGCCAGAAATTTATAGTAGCATTCATTCATTCCCTGGTCTACTTAGTGACTGGGCTAAAACTCAAGCCTAGCAGAAGACAAGTCAGAGGAGTAGTTAATCGAACACCATGTAAATAGAAGACCCCCTGCTATTGGCTAATAACCCCAAAGACAAGGTTTAAGATATTGGTCTGTGAGAAATTGATACGGCTAATAATGTAGGACCATCTCTCAGTTTTTATATTGGTTTCCATGCTGCTTTGATTAGATTTCGTGTAGGAAGAGTCTCATCTAAACCAACAGGATTCACAGTAAGTAGCCACAAATTTTAAAGTAAAACTAAACAGCATAAAAGTCACAAAAGAAAATGCTGAGATGTGCTCTATCTTGAGCCAAGGTACAGTTTTGTTGGTCTCTATATGGGCAGTTTGTAGACTTGTCCTTTACATAGTGGAAGGGTTCCTTTAATCAGTGACCAAAGTTTCATCAGAGACCTGATCTTTCATGGTCATTGATGTGTCCATGTCAAAAAGTCACTTTCGTAGTTGGTCATGAAACTCCAAGAGGATGGTAGCATCACAGACCATGATGGAAACTGAAACGTTCAATTTTATCTTCTTGTGTTCCTTGACCAAATGCACATTCCTTTTAGGGAAATTGCATTCTCCAGAGCACATTCACATCAATGATAAAAATCAAGCACACCAAAAATTTTAGTGTAGTCATTAGAAAAACAATTTGAAATGTTTGATGAAGAGAAACCCATGAACTTGCTTAAAGTGTATTCACTTCAATGCTTTGATATTTTAATGATTTTTTGATTAATGATTAAATGATATTTAATGATTCTTTGATCTTACCAAGTGGAAACTCTCTCCAAGCCTGCCCATCTAGTGCTGTTCTTCTCAATACACTTCCATTAAATCACTAATGGTCTACCCAATGTGTTGGGGATCATCTTCTAGATCTTTTAACATTGTATGGAAAACAGAAGAACAAGTGGGCTGTCCATAATTTCTCAAAATAATTACGTATTTGATTTTTGAACCTGTTTTTGTCAAATAAATGGTTTAAATCCAAGACTTTTATAGAACAGCATTTATAAATACTATATGTGCCCTTGAACACACATCTTTATAAACACACATACGTATATGGTAGGGGCTAGACCTTTGATTTTGTTGTAGAGCAGAACCTACTCTGCAAGGTATAGCCTTAGAGGGTCTCCTAGGGCACCAAGAGATTAAGTAACTTATCTAGAATCACATAGTCAACTTGAATCAGGTAAATGTCTTGAGCTGGGGTCTTCCTGACTCTTGGGCTAGCCCTCTAGCCATTATGTCACACTCTCTCATGAATAGTACTTGTTTTCCTTTATTCTCTGTTCACATCAAAGTCCTCCAATAGAAAATTCATTTTTAACGAGTTCATTATCTAAATATGAACATTTCAACTCTTCTGGAATATTCCTGAAACTAATGATCTAATTAGAAACCATCAAAATAGCTTTTAAAAGTGAGAGGGAAAAATAAAACAAGACTATAATATTTGTTTTTTTAAAAAGGACCATCTCTTGCTCTTTTAAAAAGGAAACTTTGACATCAAAAACTAAAATGTTCTTTTCAGCAAGTGATTATGTTACTATGGTCTGGAAACCCCCTAATTTGAAGATGATGAGACCAACCATTTGCTTTAGTTCCTCAGACTGTCAGTGAGAATTATAGTGTCTTATCTGTCAATGTCCATCTCAGTCCATCCCTCTTGATGGGACAGGGCAGCCGCTCTTGCCTGGCTCTCTAATGCCTTTTGCCCTCAACAGGGAAGTCAAACAGCAGGAAGAAGAACCAGAAATAGATGTGTGGGAGCTTCTGAAGAATGCCAATCCCAATGAATATGAGAAGATTGCCTTCCAGTATGGCATCACTGATCTGAGAGGCATGCTCAAGCGTCTGAAGCGCATGCGGAGAGTGGAGAAGAAGAGTGCAGGTATGTGGATGGTGGAAACGTAAACAAATACCTTCCCCCCACAATGTTTTGTTTATGTGTTGTTTTTTTTTTAATTAAAATTAAAATATTACACCAAGTAACCAGGTACAAATAAAATGCAGAGCTGATGGGCAGTAGGAGAGAGGAGAAAATTAACACTGAAATCTTCATTAGCTCCTGAAAATGTCATGGCAGAACTGTTTTCATATGATTTTCCCAGGTTGATAGGTACAATTCTCGCCCTGCTGATTCAGAACTTACTTTAAGAATTAAGTCACAACACAAATCCTATTCCAATAATGCTTTAAGAGGAATGTCATGCCAATAGCATTTATATATGTTATACCAGCACATTCCAATAGAAAGAGTTCTAACTTTGGAGTGAGAGACCCCAGATTCCAATCTCTTCTGACGCGTACTATCTGCATGACCTTGGGAAAGTCACTTAACCTCTTGAGACACTAGGTGTCTCATTTGGAAAGCAAGAGGGTTGAATGATGACCTCTGAGCTCTCTTCTAATGCTAGATCAATGATCTAGTGTACCAGTGAAGAAACTGAAGTTTAGAATTTTCCCAGAATTTCACAGCTAATAAATGTCCATGACAAGATCTGAACCAAGCTTTCCTGGCTCCAAGTTCAAACCTCTATATGGCATGCTGATAGAGACCATCTCCATGTGAGGCTTTGGAAAATTATGTTTTTTATATAGAAAGTACAAAATCATGCTAATTATCTTAGTAGGGATTTAGTGCTCTCGCTCCAGGAAGCACTAGCAAACTTCAAAGCAGAGTAGCAAGAGCATGGAGAAAGGTTGCTTCCCTTATTTTTCCATTTTAAAAGAATATTATTTCTGAGGACAACTAGGTAACACAGTAGATAGAGTGCCAGGCTTGGAGTCAGGAGGATCTCATTTAAATCTGGCTTTGGACCCTTCCTAGCTGTGTGACCCTGGGCAAGTCACTTGATCCTGATTGCCTAGTCCTAGAGTTGATACTGGGACAGAAGGTGAGGGCTTTTTTTTTTTTAAGGAATATTGTTACTTTTTCAAGCTTCAGATTTTTAAAAAATTAATTTATTTAGTCAATTTAGAACATTATTTCTTGGTTACAAAAATCATATTCTATTCCTCCCTCCCCTCCCCTCACCCCTTCCCATAGCCAATGTGCAATTTCATTGGGTATTACTTGTGTTCTTGATCAGAACCTATTTCCATGTTGTTAATGTTTGCACTAGGATTATCATTTAGAGTCTACATCCCCAGCCATATCCCCTCAATCCATGTGATCAAGCAGTTGTTTTTCATCTGTGTTTCTACTCCCACAGTTTTTCCTCTGAATATGGATAGTGTTCTTTCTTGTAGATCCCTCCAAGTTGTTCAGGATCACTGCATTGCCACTAACGGAGAAGTCCATTACACTTGATTGTGCCACAGTGTATCAGTCTCTGTGTATAATGTTCTCCTGGTTCTGCCCCTCTCGCTCTGCATCAATCCTGGAGGTTGTTCCAGTTCACATGGAATTCCTCCAGTTCATTATTCCTTTGAGTACAATAGTATTCCATCACCAACATATACCACAATTTCTTCAGCCATTCCCCAATTGAAGGGCATCCCCTCATTTTCCAATTTTTGCTACCACAAAGAGTACAGCTATGAATATTCCTGTACAAGTCTTTTTCCTTATTATCTTAAATCTCCTTCATGCACAAGTGTCTTTGTGCACACTCATCTATATCACAGATGAAAGCGCACAAAGACAATCGTCATCCTCGGTTACCGAGAGACTACTACTACTTTGGGGCACAAACCCAGCAGTGCTTTGGCTGGATCAAAGAGCAGACAGTTTTTTAGTGCCCTTTGGGCATAGTTCAAGCTTCAGTTTTTTAAAGTGTGTCTACACTGCACACACAAAATGATTCTGGATCTAGACTCTCATTTTATGATTTGCCTATTGAGTATGAAAGATGCGGAAAATAAACTATCCTCTAGTGATTCCATTCACAGATACTGTTGTTGAATAGTTAATAAATCTACCTATTTTTATTATTTAAATTCTTGGTCCTTACACTTCAAAAAAATAATCCTCCTTCCTTTCCCTTCCAGCTTTTTCAAAAATTCTTGATCCTGCCTACCAGGTAGACAAAGGTGGTAAAGTCAGATTTGTGGTGGAACTGGCAGACCCAAAGTTAGAAGTGAAATGGTATAAAAATGGACAAGAAATCCGACCCAGTACAAAGTAAGTGTTGAATTAATGGATATTGATAGGATCCTAGAGTTGGACCTGGGGGGTGAGGAGGGGAGAACCTCTGAGGCCATTTTATAGATGAGGAAACTGGGGTAAAGAGGTTTGAAGACCCTTGCCCAAGATCACCCAAGCATTAAGTGATAGAATTATGATCTGAATCCTGGTCTTGGTACAAGGCAATCTAGAAATAAAACAATAATTTGACCTTACACAGACTTGTGTTTTGGCAAATAGGCATTCTTTTGTTGTGATTGTACATTGCCAAAAAGAATGGATAAAGAAATGGACATTTCAGCCAAGTATTTTGAAATATGTGAAATTATGGTGTCATGTGGGTAAAATATACAGATTCTGGCTGAAGTTCTCACTCTTCAATCTCATTCTTTAAAAAGTTCATCAGTCTTCTCAACATTAGAATCCACTTGGAGACCTCTTCTAACAATCAGAAACTTCAGTTGATGCAATTAGACATGTTATACAAGTAGAAGGCCAATCTTAGAGAGTCAGGAAGATCTGACTTCATATCCTGCCTCTGACATGTTGTGTGACTCTGGACAAGTCACCCAACCTCACAATGCCCCAAGTGGTTCTCTGTAACTATAAGAGGCAGAGAAAAAAAATTAGGCAAAAAGGTGTTCCCTATACTAATATAATTTCATGTGTACCCTATTACAAAAGTAAGTAAAAAAAATAGAGAATTTGTCAACTATGAGAAGGAAAAAGGTGAGATGCTATATAAAAATCAGAGTAAGTCAGTCATGATCCCAGAAAGTAGACCAAGTTCTGGAAGAACTAGATTCAAATCCTGCCTCTGAAGCATTCTGACTGTATGACCATGGACAAGTCTTTTAATTTCGGCTGAGGCTCAGACAACCTTCTAAAACTTGTTAATCGCTTAAGAAACATGCATTAAGTGCCTACTATGTGTCAGGTGCTGTGATAAAAGCTGGGATTGCAAATACAAAAGGAAGCTCTAAAGGCACTTACAAACCAATGAGGAAAGCTAAAGGCTGATGGAGGAGAGGAAAGATCCTAGGCATGAGAACATGATGGAGAAGTCCAAGAGGTTCAGCCAGGTGGGAAGTGAAAAAATGTCTGGCATGGGTGCTTCCTTTAATGGAGGTTCTGGAAGGAGCTCTGAACCCTGTGATGAGAGGGAGAAGCCCTGGGAGTGAGTTGGGAATTTCAGGGCTAAAGTGATCTTACAGGATAATGAGTTTCCTGTCAATGAAGGCAGTTTCCAGATGAAAATTTTCATTATCCCTGAGCATTATGCAGAATTCATGCCACAAACTGAAAGCCAATAAAATAGGCTAGATTTCAGGGATCAAGGTTGTTGAGTTTAAGAAGCTCACACTGACTGATTTATTTTTTATCACTATTTTGAGTTAGAACAAAACAAAGTTCATTTCAGCTAACATGAGATTTCCCCTGTTCCTGTTTAAAACAGATACATCTTTGAGCACAAAGGAAACCAGAGAATCATGTTTATCAATAACTGCCAGATGACAGATGATTCTGAATATTATGTGACAGCTGGGGATGAGAAATGCTCTACGGAACTCTTTGTAAGAGGTAAAATTACTTAAATCACACTTCTTGGTTTTTTTCTGTTTTAAAGCAGCTGCTTCTTTCTCTGCTTGGGTTAATGACCTGAGAATTCTTTCTTCAAGCCACTGCTTTGCCTCATTATGTCCTGAAAGCACTGGCACTAATTTTAGAAGCCAGGATATTAAAGAGTATATAGGCTACAAGAAAGCCTGCTGGTGCCAGTTTGAGGAATTGACTCAGGGGTCCTCTGGATCTTTGCTTCCTAAAAAATGCTGGGTGACACTCTGGCCTCTTAGAACACCTGTTGGCTGATGTCCTTCTTGCATTTCTTCATTTTCAGCCACTGCTTCTT
The DNA here is from genome assembly GCF_027887165.1 of Monodelphis domestica. Taxonomy (NCBI): domain Eukaryota; kingdom Metazoa; phylum Chordata; class Mammalia; order Didelphimorphia; family Didelphidae; genus Monodelphis; species Monodelphis domestica. The sequence continues at coordinate 89,218,959 of NC_077231.1, forward strand.
CACCATCCTCTTGGCTTCTCATAGTTATTCCCTACTCCCCATCCACAGTCCAAAGCCAAGAGTTCAGAATTATCTCTAGAGAATGGTTCAGCAGAGAAGAAGACCCAAACTCCTTCACATCCCCACAGCATATTCTAAAAATTAAAAGATATCTCAATCACAAAGTTTGATCATGTAAGACTTTACTTCAACAAGGAACTCAGTTTTGAAAACAAACTATCTGATCTTTAAAGGAAAAGAGTTCAAGTTTTGCTCTAAAGAGAACAAAGATTGTTATTAAAATGTGACATAGAGAGGCGATTGCATGTCAGCATGATAAAACTAGCTCTTGGGTCTCCAGAGCAAATATAATCTCATCTCCCAAAACTGCTTGTATTGGCTATTGCTTCTGTCCTCACCCAGGAATGGATCCAGTATTTCAGGTCATTCCAGTAAGTGTATAGGTGAGTGCAGTCTGAAAAAGAGTTATAAGCACTGCTGATCAAATATGTCTGCTGCCCTTGGATCTAAAACTCAGTGATAATAGTTTAAAAAAAAAGACCCACAAATTTTTAGCTATGACTTAACGATATGGACCACAGGAGGAGCACGGTGCTGTGAATTGATAACTTGATTTGTCATCAAAGGACCTGGGTTCAAATTCTGATTCTGATATAGTCACTTTATCCCCCTGAGTCTCAGTTTCCTCCTTTGTAAAAGGAGAAGAGTAGATTAGGTGGTCTCTGATAGTCCTTCCAACTCTAGTAGACCCATAGACCTCTTATTCATTCATACCACAAAAATCTGGCCATCCACCCTGAGCTTACTTTCCTTTACATCCAAATTTATTGAGAGATAATAGATGGACCCAATATAACAGAGAAGTATCCAAAAGACTGTCATTTGCCAGGAGACTATTGTAGAGGGGTACTATTTGAACCCTGTTCCAGGGTGAATACAATCTCTATTCTCTTAAACTCCAGACCTATGCCATCCATCTAGAACAGAGGTTCTTAACCTGGGGCTTTGCATAGATTTCAGAGAGGCCATAAACTTAGACAGGGGGTTGCAGGGGGAATCACATTTTTATTTTCGCTAAACTTTGGTTTCCTTTTTAATCCAATGTATTTTCTTTTCTGCCTTTAAAAACCATGATTCTGAGAAGTCTCTGTGCTCCCCATATTACTTGAGGCCTCCAGGACAAAAGAAAGGATGAAGACCCCCTGATCTAGAAACAAGTGGCTTTCATTGAACTTTATAGATTCTTTCCTTCCTCAGAAAGAGCAACCAGAAAAGTTACTTTAGGGACACTAGGAAACTCTTCTTTTTCTCTTTATTATAGTCAAGAAAACCTGGATTCAAGTCTTTTCTCTGATACAAACAGGCTTTGTGACCCTAGACAAGTAATGTAATCTTTTGGAGCTCTAGGCACTTTTCTAAAACTAAGTTGCAGGGAAGGTTCTGACTTGCATTGGTAAAGGGAATTTCTCATTGCAAGTTCCCTCCATCAATTAAATCAGAGTTTATATTATATCTCAGCCTAGTTCATCTCTCTATTGCTACCTAAGTCAACACCAACTCAAAGGAAGAACCACTGCTGCACTAAAGAGATTGGGGGGAGAGGGTCATGTTCCTCAGGTGGCCTGGGCCTTTGTTGACTTTAGTTCATTTGTTCCTCCAACTAGAACCCCCAATAATGGTGACCAAACAGCTGGAAGACACCAATGCCTACTGCGGAGAAAGAATAGAGCTGGAGTGTGAAGTGTCTGAGGATGATGCCAATGTGAAATGGTAAGCAGATTTTCTTCCACCTGTTGGGCAAAAAATAGAAAAACAAACACAGTCCTTGGCTCAGAAGACCTCTTGGGAAATTACCCCACTTCATAAAATCTCTCAGCCCTGGCCCGATGAGGAATTTCTTTATATCTCCCATGCTGGGTCTAATTTGCTAACATGCAAAAAAATTACTTATTAAGATGGTGGTGAAAGTTTGGGGAAATTTAATTCCCAGGACCAGTCTCAATTGGAGCATGTCAGGTCTATGTAGATTGGCAATCAAAAGTTGGCAGAGGCACCTTTGTATATGGAAATGATCATCGCACTTGGGAGAGAGAAAAGCACTTTCTTCTTTGCATTGCAGAGTTCAATCCTGAAACTAAGATGTTTTGTTCCTATGTAGCATAAATGGTATAAAAGGAATCTCTTAGATTAGATGCATCCTAGTCTAAAGCTAGAGCTTTATTTCAAAGGGGTCCCACCGCTATCTTTTTTGAAAGTGTAATAAATGGAAGGACAGCTAGGTGGCTCAATGGATAGGAAGCATCTGGGAATAAGGAGGAGATCATCCTGCCATACTCTGCCCTAATCTGTTAGCCTCTGGACTATTGTGCTCAATGCTGGCTGTCTTGGTTTAAGATGGGTCACTCATAAACCAGAGGGCATGCAGAGGAAGGCAGAGTTTTGCCATGTCAACACTTGTTGAAGGAAGGACTTACGAGTATCCAGTCTGAAGAATCACAGAAAGTGAAGTGAGCAGAGCCAGGAGAACATTTCACAGAGTAACGGCAATAAAATAAGGTGGTCATCTGTGAGTGACTTTGCTATTATTAGCAAGGCAAGGATCCAGGACAGCTTGAGGGACTCATAAAGGAAGAGGCTATCCACCACCATAGAAGGAAATGATGGCATCTGAATGCACATAGAAGCATTCCATTTGTCTCTTCGTTTCCTTCATGAGCTTTTTTCTAATCTAAGTGATATGTGTGTTCTTTCACAACATGACGAGCTTGGAAATATGTATTGCATAATAGCACATGGATAACCTATATCAGATTGCCTGCTGTTTTGGGGTGGGGGAAGAGAGGGAGAGAGAGAATATGGATGGCAAAATATCAGAAAACAATTATTAAAAATTGTATCTACATGTGATAAAAAATTTAAATTTAAAAAATGACAATAAAAATCAAAGAATCATAGGTGACTCAATGGATTGAGAGCCAGGTCAAGAGGTCCTAGGTTCAAATCTGGCCTCAGACACTTCCTAGCTGTGTGACCCTGGGCAAGTCACTTAACCCCCATTGCATAGCCCCTTACCATTCTTTTGCCTTAGAACCAATACACAGTGTTGATTCTAAGATGGAAGGTAATAGTTTAAGAAAAATCATAGAATCTGAGAATTAAAAGACCTCAGTGGCTATCTAGCCCTGAGCCATCATACACCAAAGGAATTCTCATTGTAGCACACTCACAAATGGTCATCTCTACTGGAAGATCTACCAAGGAAGAAGAACTCTATCCCTTTCTCAGCAGACTCTTCTATACTTAACGCCATCCCTAAATGGGTCCCTTTTCAACTTCTAGCCAAATCCAAGGGGTCCATCATAGTTATCTCAAAGTACTGGAAAAACTGTCAGAGGGAAGAGAGACTGGATTTGTTCTGGTTGGTCCCAGAAGGTAGAATCAGGAGTACAGGGGACATACTTCAAAGTGGAAAATTAGACTTGGTGTCAAGAAACACCTCACAATTGGAGTTATCTACAAGTAGGATGGACTGTTCTGCAAAAATATCACTACTGCTCATTGAATGTCTTTAAGGGAAGGCCAGATGACAATTTATTGGCTATGCTGTTATGGGATTCTTGGCAGGGGTTGATATGGTGGTCAAATTGGATTGGATGGCCTTTGTGGTCCCTTCCAACTCTGTGACTATGTGGAAATATTTTCCCTTAATAAGAGAGGCAGCATGCTATAGTGGATAAAGCACTAAACTCCAAATCAAGAAGACCTGTGTTCATATCTTGCCTCTAGCACATCCTGGCTGTGTGGTCCCTGAGAAAAGCTTAATGGTGCTCCATTAAGTTAATGGTGCTTCATGCTTCCAGGCAACTTTTGAAATCTCTGAGTTGCAAAATGATCACAAATTTGTCTTAGGAAAAGGATTCCCTTGCTGGGAGCAGCTTACATCAATGAAATCACAGACCTAGACCAAAACAAAAACAAAAACATAGAGAGAAATAAAATCCAGCTGACATTTATATTCCATTCTAAGTTTTGTGAAATTATTTCTACATATTTCTATACCCACATCCATACACATTCTCATTTGATGTTCTTAAAACCGTATGATTTAGCTGATGTAAATATAGCATTATCCCCATCATACGGTTTAGGAAAACGAAGCTCAGAAAAGCCAATTGACTTGCCCAAGGTCAGATTTGAACCCAGATTTCTCCTGATATGAAGCTCAGCACTCACTACTACCATGGGGTACATGGTCTTTCTTCCTTAGTACATTATTCTGATTTTCTATTAAGGACAGAAGGAGTAGTTCAAGCCACCAGGATATTTCAAGATCCTCATTTATGATGTGGAAATTTTTCTCATTTTTCATCAAGGTTTAAGAATGGTGAAGAGATTGTCATTGGTCCAAAGTCTAGATACAAGGTCAAGGTGGAGGGGAAGAAGCACACTTTGATCATTGAGGGAGCCACAAAGGCGGACAGTGCGGAATATTCTGTCATGACAACAGGGGGACAGTCTTCCTGCAAGCTGAGTGTGGACCGTAAGTCTTTCTAAACTGTCCTTCAGATATTAATGTTGCTAATATTATATTGTTATAATATTAATAAAATATTATAATATTAATATTGTTTCTCACTTTTTTTGATATTGATTATAAGAAACTGAGGCAGTATGGCACAGTAGAAAGAGTGTTGGATTTGGAATTGAGAAGACCTGAGTTCAAATCCTGGCTCACGGACCAACTACCTGTGTGACAACGGGCATATAATTCACCTACCTGGGGTTAATCTCCTCGCCTGTAAAAGGAAGGGGTTAAACTAGATGGTTTCTGCAAATCTATCATCATATTAATTTTTCCAACTATTGATTTTCTGCTTAAGTTGAGAGAGGTCAAACAAAATTAAATTTTGATATTTCCAGTTGTTTAATTGTCTTGATTCTCTGTAACCCCCTGGTCCTCTGTTATACATGAGGTTTTCTTGACAAAGATATGAGGGTGGTTTGCCATTTCCTTCTCCAGCTCATTTCACAGATTAGGAAACTGGGGCAAATAGGGTTAAATGACTTGCTTCGGGTCACACAGCTAGTAAGTGTCTAAGTCCAAATTTGAACTTGGATATTCCTGATTCCAGGTTCAGTGCTCTATCCACTGTGCCTCCTAGTGGCCCAGATGCTTAATACATGTTTGTTAAATGGAATAACTAAACTGTATTATAAACCATACTTAAATGCATAGGATCCCTGAGTTTCCCATCCATTAACTAGGTGAGCAATATGTTATGAACACTCTGTCAGAACCCTGCTAGTGGACCCCAAATCCAAAGCTGAGAAAAATGGAACTCGATTTGCGGAGAACCCTGGCACATTCTAGCCAGGAGGTCCCTGCTGAGAATGCTCTGAGAGTTAATGTGTAAATGAGAATTCATGTATTAAGGAAAAGTCACAGCTCATATCACAAGATCAGCCCCAGCTACACATTAATGTTACAAGTAGATACAAGGATAACTGGTGATGATTATGATGAATCTGCAAATTGAGAACGAGGTAGGAGAAGAAAAGAGAGATTAATGATCCTTTCTGTACTCCTCAGAAGAGGATGACACCAGGAAGAGCCAGCCCTTTGATTTCCTCCTCTCTCTCTGAGCTCACATTACTTTATGTATATTATTCTAATTATTGAAAAGAAATCTCTACAGATAGATTGGGCGTGCACAGTGCTGCCATCACCATTTTATAATTGTTGTGTCAGCCCTATCTAGGATCGTCTGATGTGTCCATGCAAAACTGTAGACTCTGGGAGGGTTTACCATCATGACCGGTCCACAGTTTCAATACAGCATGTCTCCCTTTTGTCAATTTCCTTAGTGAGACCCCTGAAGATATTGCAGCCCTTAACAGATGTCACTGTGAAACTTGGAAAGGAAATCTGCTTGAAGTGTGAAATCTCTGAAAACATATCAGGGAAATGGACTAAGAATGGCCTTCCGGTTCAGGAAGGTGAACGATTAAAGGTCGTACACAAAGGAAAGTAAGTAATCCAAGGCAAGCCTTCATTAGCCCCCTCTTCCTGTGATTCACAGAAACGAATATGGGATTTGAACCCAGGTCCTCTGACTCCAAAAATGGTGTTTTGTCCAATGTGCTACACCAGGATTTTCTCAGAATTTATATCAGTGAAGCACTTATTCTGAAGTTCCTGCCGAGCCAAAATGGCTTTTACTGAAATGTGTTTCGTGATGGACTCTATCTCTGTCTTCCAAGGACCTGGTCTCTGTAAAGATGCTCATCACTTGGTGGGTTGAGAGATTGACTTTTCAGCCATACCAACTTCTGAAGAACATCTCATGAGTTGTTGAAGGGTTATAATCTGTCCTGGTGAAAAGAGCCATCAAAGAAGTCAGGGATCCATCAAGTATGGATGTTGTATTATCAAGCTATTCTTCTGGGTCCATTCTTTCTAGTTATGAAGTGACCATCTTATGCTAATTTTTTCACAACTAATAAAACCTGAGTAAAGGATAATAGATGAAAAGGGAGCTAGGCAGATTCTTTGTGACCCTGAGCAAGTCATTTGATTCCCCATTGCCTAGCCTTTACCACTCTTCTGCCTTGGAACCAATACTTAGTATAGATTCTAAGACAGAAGGAAAGAGTTTATTTGTTTTTTAAAGGACTATGGAAGGACATGGAAAAGACTGAAAGGTAGCAGGTACGGATGGGTTGTGTTATGGACCAATAGAGAATGTCCATTATCTATGAGAGCATAAATCCATGGAAATATTGAATTAGGAAATAACTAAACATGAATTTAATGCTGACAAAACAATCTGGCTAAGGCCACTGAGTCCAAGAATTATATATAATACAAAGCTATGGCTGAGGATGGGCAGTCAAATAGGATAATCAAGGTTTCAGATTCTGTTACATGTCCAAGCTGAAACCAGTCAATCAGATAATAGCCAAATGTTCATAATGCTTGGCTCTATGGAGATGGAAATCTGTCCATGTATACTATTCTGTCTATCCTTCAGGACTTAACCCAAATGCTGCCTCCATGAAGGCTCCACAGAAGCCACTATCAAAAATTCTGCTTTCTCTGACTTCATAGAGCACTCTATGCCTCTGTTATATTCTTATTGCTTCTTCCTTGATGATATAATTAGATTATAAGCTCCAAGTGGAGAGAGAGACTTTTATCTTTTTATCTTCTTTCTTTCTTTCTTTCTTTCTTTCTTTCTTTCTTTCTTTCTTTCTTTCTTTCTTTCTTTCTTTCTTTCTTTCTTTCTTTCTTTCTTTCTTTCTTTCTTTCTTTCTTTCTTTCTTTCTTTCTTTCTTTCTTTCTTTCTTTCTTTTCTTTCTTTCTTTTTATAAAACCCTTACCTTCCATCTTGGAGTCAATACTGTATATTGATTCCAAGGCAGAAGAGTGGTAAGGGCTAGGCAATGGGGGTCAAGTGACTTGCCCAGAGTCACACAGCTGGGAAGTGTCTGAGGCCAGATTTGAACCTAGGACCTCCTGTCTCTAGGCCTGACTCTCAATCCACTGAGCCATCCAGCTGCCCCCTATCTTCTTTCTTGATAAATATACAATCCAACACCTAGTGCAGTCCAAAGAATGTGTCTAATAAATGGTTGCTGCATAGGAAACTTCCATCAAAGGTAGTGCTGCCAGAACCTAGAGGAGTCGAGATCATCCAGGAACATACCAGTAGAGCTCATAAATTGCACCAGATAGACCAATGATAAAGAAAATGAAAGAGAAGTGAATATGAGCTGCTCCATCTCATCCAAAAAAAAATGGTTGCTGAATGAATGAATGAATGAATGTTTTTGTCTTCATAGAATCCACAAATTAGTGATAGCCAATGCTCTCATTGAAGATGAAGGTGAATATGTATTTGCACCTGATGCCTATACTGTAACTCTGCCTGCCAAAGTTCATGTTATAGGTGAGTACCCAAAGTATGCCACTGCTGGCTATACAGGTGGTTTTTGTCCCCATCTTAGAATTTTAAAGTATTTTGAATTCTGGAAACTGTAGAGACACACATAAAAAAATTAAATAAATCTAGTCATGTAATATTTATTGGGAGAAATGGGGGGGATTGGAAAAACGGGAGATAAAAGGAGGCTTGTATGGGGGTGCTGAGGAGTTGAGGGGAGAGAGAGAATATTGTTCGATGAAGCAAAGGAGAGAGATGTCCCCTGCTGAGAGGAAGCAGCAGGGGTCTGATAAGGACTGTTTGTCCTGGAATGACTGAACTGAAGTTCAGCTCCCTCTATGACCAGAAAAGATAGTCTACTTATCTGACTGCAAATTCAAATAATATAAAGTTTAATAACCAGTTGGGATTGGAGTTTTTTCCTTAGCTTCATAATTGAGGCCAGGCCCCAGAGGCTGGCGGAGGGTTTCTCCCACTCCCATCTACTCTATATCAGTCCTGCTTAGTCTAATTCAGAATCTTAGCAGTAGACAGAAAGCAAACAAGAACAATTCTGACCTTCAGAAGTGATTGGGCCTAAATCTTCGGGCTGAACCAAGAAGAGGCACACCACTCCAGACTGGGCTGAACAAGCTCCTCTCTCCTCCCACACCAGGAAGGAAGACCAGCCCAGCAGGAAGGAAGTGCTAGTCAAAAGACCCAACTGCCACTCCTGGCAGGAAGGAAGTGCTATTCACAAGACCCAACTGCCACTCCCAGTTGCCCCTTCCACCACCAACTGTTAGTCTAGTTTCCTTTCCACATACAAAACAACTGACAATGATGAATCTCAAATTTTTGACTCTCCCTTTTCCATTAGAAAGTACACTTCTTGAGAAGAGGAATTTTCTTACTTTTCAATTTGCTTCCCTATTGCTTAGCATTGTTCTTTGTTCATAATAAACACTTAATAAATGCTTTATTCACTCTTCCTCAATCCCTTCATCCAGTCATTGAAACCTGTCTATTCAAGCTCCTCTTTATCTGCTACAGTCATTCTGCTATAGCCATTCCTTTCTATTCCCCATGACCCCACTGAAATTCAACTTCTCTCTTGCCTTAGCTCTTATAATAGGCATCTAGTTGTTCTCTGTCTTTCCCTGCTCCAAACCAACTTAAACATCACAGCAAGAAGTATTATGAGTACATCTCTCTCCAGATCATTAGCTTTCAGTGGTTTCTCATTACTTCCCAAGTGAAATGCACATTTACTAGCCTGTCAGTGAGTCGTTCTATATATTGTCCCATTCTACCACTCTAGCCTCATTTCTCATTACCCTCTTCATGTACCCTAACTACTAAGCTAATTGAACTACTGAAACTACCCTGAAAGCATCCCCATGTTTCTTCTCTTCTCTGACTCTTTTGCATGGGGTCATCTTGGAGAAGTGAGGCAATCTGGTGCCTCTACTACTCAGTCACCAACTGTTCCCATAATAAGTGCAACCCTAATCCTCCCACAGTTATTAGTCTCTCTGCCCTCTCTTTCTAATCAGTTGTTTGGAATCTTCCTTTGTTGTGGTGTAATTTTATCTAATCTGGTTCTACTATTTACTGGCTGAGACAAGTCATTTCTTTTCCTGACATCTTAGTTTCTTCATCTCTAAAATAAGGGGCTTAGACTTGATGAGTTCCACGATTCTTTCTAGTTCTAGACCTAGGATTTTACAATGCTGTTGTGCTCAGATTTTAGCCAATGAAGAATATGAGGCCATTTCTCTGAAAATACTATTTTTATTAATGGGAGCATGCAAGCGTATTAACAAAGAATGGGTCTTTTGCCAGGCTTTTTTGTAAAACTCCTCAGTGATCCTATACTCTAAAAAAAAAAAAAGGGGAGATGTCTTTTCTCTTTCTGATTGACCTGATAGTTCATCCTTTGAATCTATCCCTTGACAGTTCCCATTGTTGGATATTTCAAAAGAGGAGGTAGACTTAGAACCCTGAAGTCTTCTCTCCTTACTTCATCTCAAGGAAGGTGGCTCTTTAACAAATAAGAAAAATGCCAACACACCCTCCTTTCAAGTGGGTCAAAGTTCATCATAACTAATCAACCCTGCTGTCAAATGCCTTTAATCCTTTTAAGATGTTAACAAAAAACAAAAGGTCCCAGCCCTGTTTGTAGGTTGGGCCTTGGGAATAACCTTAGTTTGGAAGCAGGCTATTTCAGTTAGACCTTGGAAGGATAAAGGACTTAGGAAAATGATTTCACATGGAAATATTACAAATTGATAATATAATTCAATATTGGATTCTCTTCTCACATTCCTTCCGCCTACTTTCTTTTGAAGACATCATATCTCTTAGCATTCTCTCCAAAGCTTACTGCTGCTTCTTTCACACCAACAGACCCAGTGGGTCAGGAGGAGGAGTTGGCATCCTCTATGCTCCTCCCTTCTTCCCATCAGGCAATTTCTTGAAAGTAGTTTATCTGAGACAAGAAACTCAATTTCATCAAAGACAGATGTTTTTACTATCTGCTTCCTTATTTTGGATTTCAAATTCCTATTAACTATATCTATCATGTTCTTTTCAGTCCAAGAATCATCCTCCCTGGCAGAGAAAACAGAAGCAAAATTGGATTTGAGAATTCTGCCTTTTCTAGGTTGTCCTTTATCACATTAGTTCGCTGAAAAGCAACACTGATGTTTCAAGAGTTTTCTGGAGGAGACCCAACAGGAAAATGCTTTCAATAGCTTTTGTCTCCTAGGATGTAGACCTTTCATTTCTTAGCTAAAAAGGGAAGAGATCAAGATATACTAAGGGAAGGGGCAATGCAGAGATGGTGCCCTGGTGGTGATGAAGATGGAGAAATTCAATGTTGAGGACAGGTAGAAATTATACCAAGTTAAAAAAAAAAAGAAAGTAATACTACTTACCCTTTATCCGAGTCCTCTGAATTCTGCTCTCCCTGTACAAAAAATATTTATCAGTCTGTTCCCAGCTTTCCTTTTAAGTCTGAGTAACTACTTCTTCAGCAACCTGTTGATCAGAATCCATTATAGAGAACCAGCTTTCCATTTCACTTCCTCTATCTTAATAAATAAAAATATCTCAAAAGTAGCTCAATGATTTGTTGGCTGCTTTTCTTTGTTAAGCAGAGAGAGCACACCAGCAAAAGGTAGGACACAGGAAGTGTCCCATCACAACAAAACCATTCCTTCAAATCTGGCTTATGATCTTGTTCCCAGAGTGGTCAGGATTATATTCTCATGACAATGTGGCTTCTGTTTCTCCCTCCAATGGCATCATCAATCTGCTCTCCATCATTATCTATGGCCTCTTTTGATTCTCACAGTGACTACATATTATATAAGATAGCCATTGATATAATATTGTCATTTTACAGGTAAGGAAACTGAAATTTAGAGAAGATGAGTGCGCCTAAGGTTGAATAAAGTGTTGGACCCAGGGCTAACACTTTAGCTCCTCATCTAGAGTTCTTTCGAGGACCATGTCTTATTCATCTTTGTACCTCAAATGACAACTAGCACAATGCCTTTAGCATTTAGCATGTGTATTAGATGAGATACTGATGGATCATGGGCATTCTGTCTACTAGTGCTCCTCATAACCCATTCCAGGACGTGGTGCAGGGGATAAAAATGCCAGCCCTGGAATCAGGAGGACTGAATTCAAATCTGACTTCAAACACTTGCTGGCTGTGTAACTCTGGGCAAGTCACTTAACCCTGTTGGCCTCAGTTTCCTGCTCTGTAAAACTATCTGGAGAAGGAAATGATAAACCACTCTATTGTCTTTGCCAAGAAAACCCCAAATAGTATCACAAAGGGTTGACATGACTGAAATGAATGAACAACAACAAACCACTAAATGTCAGGCAGTTAGGTGGCCCAAGGGATAGAGTGCCAGCCCTGGGGTTAGGAGGACCTGAGTTTAAATCTGACCTCAGACACTAGCTCTGTAACCCTGGGCAAGTCATTTAACCCTGTTTGCCTCAGTTTCCTCCTATATAAAATGAGCTGGAGAAGGAAATGGCAAAATGCTCCAGTATTTCTGCCAAGAAAACCATCCAATAAGGTCATGGCTAATTGGCAAAAACAATAACAACTGATCTAGACCTGGAAAGTACCTTAGAGGCCATTGAGTCTGATCCCTTCATTTCATGGATGAGGAAACTGGGGCAATTGAAGTGAGGCGGTGTCCAGGGTTACACCAGTCACAAATATTTAAAAATTTGAACCTAGGTCCTCAGACTTCAGAGACAGTACTTAGTCCAAATGAAGATGTGATATTAACAACTGTATTTTATATTCAGATCCTCCTAAGATCTATCTGGATGGCCTAGAAGCTGACAATACTGTCACCGTCATTGCTGGAAGTAAACTTCGCCTGGAGATCCCAGTCAGTGGAGAGCCAGCCCCCAAGGCATTGTGGAGCAGGGCAGATAAGGTACATCCCATTTCTGAAAGCTAAATGTTGTTGTTTTTTTTAAAGAGTTTCCCATTTGACATCCATACAAGTAACACAATTTCCTTGAAACTAGTTACCTTCAAACATAAGTAATCATAATGAAACAGTGTCTCCTCAAATATAGTAGTCAGTATATGATAGATGAATTTCTTCTGGGGAAGTAAGGTAGCCCAGGGAAGAGAAAAGTGATAGGATTCTACTGTTTTATCATCTTTTGTTTTGTTTTTTAGTAATTCTGGTTTCAAAAAATAGCAGAAAAAAGTTTAGATTGAGTTTAAAATGGGGGTGATTTCAATTTAATCCAGTCAGTTAACAAGAATTTATCAAGTGCCTACTCTGTTCCTGAAACTTGAATTCTCCATGGATTGTCTGTGGATTTTCTTTGCCCCTGCATCCCTCACTCCTTAGGTTCCTGAGAATTAAGGGTAGGTCAGTCAAGATTTGCCTTTTTGGAGGAAATTCTGTTCCGTCAGGCTAAAGGTAGTACAGTCATTTAATTCCACGGGAAAATGAGCCACTCTCTCATGGGGGGAATAGGCCCATTAGAGATAAATGAATCCCAACTCCTGTAGGTTTGTAGACTGGATGTCACTAAGGCCCCTTCTACCACAGAGATTCTGGGGACTGTGATTCAGATGATCTTTTAATTCCCTTTCAGCCATGGATCTTCCAGAAGACAGATTTTATTTCATTTAACTACCAAACTTTTCTTTTCCTGCCTTTCAAAAGCAAGGTCACACTCCCACCTGATATTCCTTGAGCTCCTCCGGTCCATCAATACCAGGGACCTTAACTTGTTTGTGTTGAGGACCCCTCTGGAAGTCAGTTTGGTCAAGCCTATGGACCCTTCTTACAATCATGTTTTTTAATAACTGGAGGAAATGTAAATTTTCTGTTAGAGTTCAATTAAACTAGAAATGTAATTTTTCCCCACCCCATCTAAAAAGGTGGATCCCAAGTGAAAAATCCCTGATTTATACAATGTAGGCCCTGTGGAGTCCTCCTCTTCCATGGAGTTGCCATTTTATTTCTGCATTTTCTTCTTAGGCTATTGCAGAGGGTGGGGGTCGGATACGAGCAGAATCTTATCCCGATAGTAGCACTTTGGTCATTGATGTAGCAGAAAGGGAAGACTCTGGTGTCTACAACATCAATCTCAAGAATGAAGCAGGAGAAGCACATGCAAGCATCAAAATTAAGGTGGTTGGTAAGTTCTCCCAGGAAGAAAGGAGCCTCCAGGACCCACCAGACACTAAGGTAGACATTTCTGGTGGACACAGTTATCCCAAGGCATTGAGTGGGTCTTAGGCAACTAGACTGTGATTCTGAATAGGCAGAGTGCTATTTGGCACACTCCTTTTTAAGAAATGTGACACCATGGCAAAAAAGGGTATAGAACCAACCTTGGAACCAAGAAGTCCTGGGTTCATGTTCTACCTCTGCAAATACTGGCCATGTAACCCTGAGAAAGTCACGAAGCGATTCAGTGTTCTAGGCAGCTTTTGAAGACAAAGTAAGAAATGATGATACATATCAGTAGAGGGAATTTCTACAACAGTGAAAGCACAAGTCTAAAGAATAATAAAAATAACAATACCTTAAACAAATGACTTGGTTTCCATAGAATGTTAACTTTAGTATTTTTATTTCAGACTGTTTTGTCAAGGTGAAGGGCTTTATTCAACAGAGTAACCATCATCTATCTGCTCAGTTAATGTATCTTCTAATTTTATCTCCATCTCATCCTAAAACCAATAGAAAATGGCCTAGGATTTATTAATTCTTCGTTTCCCTGTCTTATTTCTGCTCTTAGGTTTTAACCCTTTGAGGGAAGGGCCTCCTAACTCCAGCCTCTACCACTACCACTTGCATATGCTCCCCTTTCTTTCTCTTCTACCTTCTCTCTCTCCATCTCTTTGTCTCTCTTTCTTTCTCTGTCTCACTGTCTGTCTCTTTCTCTGTCTGTCTCATCTCTGCCTTTCTTTCTTCACCTTCTCTTTCCTTTCTCCCTTCCCCTCTTCAAGGCTCTATATAGTGCTTCATCCACCAATTTCTCAGATGAGGCTAATGTGTCTATAGAGTCTTCCAAGCCATAGATGCCATTTCCCCAAAGTAAGATGAAAACAAAACCAGAATCCAACCCCTCCTTGATCCTTTTCTTTTTCTTGCTTCTTCTCCCCTCCCCCTTTCTCACTGCTAGCAGTTTTCCTTCCCTTTCCTTGTTCACTCTCTCTCCATTTACCAGTCATCCACACACTTGTCCCTTCTGGCAGATATTCCATTTTCCCCAGTGACTCAAAGGGAAAGAGAGGAAGTGCTCTCCCTCTTGCTAGTTTTATTCCCCTCCCCTCCCTTCCTATTTACTCTGCTTTTTCATTTTACTGAAGTTAGCTTATTCCCTTCCTTTAGTATCCTTTTGAGAAATATACTCCAAAAAGCATTTATTAGTATGATTTTCATAGAAAAAAATCTTTTTAGACTTTTTAACAACATTTTTCTCTATTTCTCTATCATAGATATCCCTGATCCTCCATTGGCACCCAATGTGTCAGATGTGGGAGATGACTGGTGCATAATGAACTGGGAGCCCCCAGCAAATGATGGAGGATCCCCTATCCTAGGTAAATGCATTGTGAGAAATGTGTAGAATTATCCAAGAACTGGGTATTCCTTCTGGTTGTCACATCAGAGGTGGCATTTAAAAGCCATCACTTATAAGCTAAGATGTTACATAAGACAACACTGCTTTCCACCCTAACTATTACTCTGTTACCTCATTATGGTAGTGACTCTGGGTTCTCAAAGGCCATGCCAATGGAACATAAGATCCCACCAAGCTGAAAAGATGTCTAAGTATAGACCCAGTGCTAATTGCATCTCTGGATGAACAGGCACCAAGATCATTCATTGTAATGAACTTTTAGTGTTGTTTTCCTATGAATTATTGTAGTTGTGTATATGGTGATTTCGGCTCTTCTCACTTGGCATTAATTCATATAAGTCCTCACAGCTTCTCTGAATTTCTCATGGCACAGTAATGTTCCATTACATTTAGATACCATGATTTGCTCAGCCACTCCCCAGTAGATGGACCCCCCATTTGGTTTCCAGTTCATCTAGCTTGAAAATACAAAACCCACAGCACTGTGGTTCACTGGTAGAAAAAAAGACAAAACTGTCTTCCAGGAAGCTGTCTTTGCTCCTTGCCTTAGACTAGAATTACAGACTGGAGAGGAAGGCTCTTTAACACCCATGTTATTCTTCCCCCAGGCTACTTCATAGAAAGGAAAAAAAAACAGAGCTCTAGGTGGATGAGGCTGAATTTTGATCTCATCAAAGAAACTACATTTGAACCGAAGAAAATGATTGAAGGGGTTGCCTATGAGGTCCGGATATTTGCTGTTAATGCAATTGGCATCTCCAAGCCCAGCATGCCCTCCAAGCCTTTTGTTCCTTTGGGTGAGTAAAGAGGGGGCTTTTCTTGGTGGACAGAATTACCTCCTGGTGGGAAAATTAGCTTATGGAAGCTGTTGCTCAAAATTTTGATGTCTTCAAAAAATAGGAGGAGTAGAAAATCAGGATAATGGAAGGCTAATAGAATACCTCCAACTGTATGTGATCAAGAACTCTGGGATGGATTTGAATAATAATATCAGATTACATTTACTTAGAACTTTCAGGTTTACAAAGGATTTCACAGACAGCATCTCCTTCAGGATGACTCTACAATTTAGGTATTATTATCCCCATTTTACAAATGAGAAAACTGAGGTTTAAGAAAGGTGAATACTTACCCATGGTCGTACTACTAGTGAGAATAGCAAATAGGATTCAAACCCAGCTCTCTCCTGACCTTAGATCCAACATCTTTTCCATGGTATTACATGGCCTCCATAAGGTAGGTCTAATAATTTTCCATAACCCCACTGAAAACGGAAAACTGTGGATAAGGAAATGAAAGAAAAAATCTTTCCATCATTACATACTGCCAATCAATGCCCCAGTTTAGAAGCCATTCAGTGAAAATGTTTTCACTTTGAATGCAGAGGATTCTGGGAAATGCCCACAGTGAGGGTCTCCAAGTTACTAAACCTTTCAGAAAAATATAAAAATGTAAATTAACTAAAAAACATAATATATATTATATATTTAATATATCATACACATAAATGTAAAATTAAATATAAATTTAATTTGATTGGTTACAATCAATTAAATATAAAAAGTCATACAACTACCCTGAGGCTTCAGAAATTCATAATTATTAAACTTCTCAAATATAAAATATAGTGTAAATTTAATTGATTATGACCAATTAAACATAAAAATATAGGTTTAAGAAATCTCCTGTAAGTATTAAAATTAATATTCAATACTCCAAGTATTATATTTAATAATATTTCTTAATATTTAACTTAAAGCAAAGGGAAAGTAAAAGGCTAGCGAAACCAAAAGAGCTCATCAGCCTCCCCTGTGGAAAAGAGAGAGGGGGCGGAGAGACCAAAACTAAAATTCCAACAATGTAACAACACATGTACCTGAAAGGGAAAAGGGAATTGTGGGAAATGTAGTCCAAGGGTTCAAGATTCTAATTAATACACTACAATTATTAAACCAATCAATTAAATATAAAAACATAATTTAGACCATTGACTTATTTAAGCAAGAATTAAAAATGATCTCAAATTAGAGGAATAAAAATGAGATGATTTCATATGCAATTTGAAAAGCTCCAACTCAACCAATTTAAACCATCTATTGACATTGAATATGGGAAATAGTTTTTCTCCCCAATATGTCACAATTTTCTAAGGATATTTAAATCAATCTCCACAAGGAGGTCAAAGAGTCCAGAAACCGCCTCAGTCAGCAAATAATCAATCTTTTTGCCAAGCAGAGAGATGTAGAAGTGACAGTGACACTTTAGTATTTAAACATATTTGTAAAATCTTACTAAGGCAGATGGATGTGTCTATAGGAAGAAAGACAAATGTATTAAATTTGATTAGAGACCTAAGTCTAATTAAGCCAGATCATTCTGAGAACATCAAAGAGTGAACTAGGAACTACCAGGAACTAGGAACTTGGGAAAGAACACCAAGATTTTCATAATAATTGTTTTTTAATCAATAGCAGTGGAAACTCCACAGTTGAACTCCAGTACTCTGAGTAATTCTCTATGACTACTGACCATGGAATACCAGTCTCCAAAGAATTAATGTTGTCTGTCACCCAAAAATCAATAATCCTCCTGAGCAGATTATGGTTAACATGGTGGACAATTAATAAATACTTCAAATTTAGCTCAATTCCAGGTTTATCAAATACTCAGCTTGTAAAAAGTTAGTACTGCATAGTGGATAGTGAGCTAAACTTGGAGTTAGGGAGACTTGGGTTCAAATCCACCTCTGATAATTTATTATGTCACCATAACTCATCTCTCTAAGCCTGTTTCTTCATGTGTAAAATTTTTAAAATATAAAATTTCCTATAACTATAAGATATTCTATCCCTTTTTCATAGGGTTCTTGTGAGGTTCAAATGAAATTATATATATATATATATATATATGTATATATATATGTACATATATATATAAAGTGCTACTTAAGCAACAGCTATTATTGTTGTAGATAGGAAATATCTAGATAGGAAATGTAGTAAGTTGTAGATAGGAAATGTAGTAAGTAGTGCTAGACTTTGTTTAACCTCTTTGGGGAGAAAGAAGCTCTGTAAGACTGTAATTTATCAAAGAGAGTACTCTGCATGGGTGGAAGGAATTCCTCCAACAACATGATTATTGGTCTTTAATATGCAGGTATATTTTTTCTGGGCCCAAAGTTGTAGAAGATGTAAAAGAAATCTATGATATGCTTTCTTCCTCTTGGGGAGCTTGGAATCTTTTGGTGAGGAAAATTGTTTTTACATGGATCTCTTCATACTAAGGTCTTCATACTATCCCTACAATTCTTAGCTTCTAGAATCTAGCTCTCTTATTAATTAAAGGAGGTGAGAGCAATTGGAGAGACAAGAAAACTCAAGGGCCAATAAGACCATCAGTGCTCAGGATTGGAAAAGATCTAATGGATCATCTGATTCAAATCTTACTTGTAATAGAAGGTAGAGACAGTGATGACATGACTTCATTTATTTCCAATGTAGTCCATTCAATGGACTTCCTTCAGTTGAATTAGAATCTATCTGCTTCCCTATAATTTCTACCCATTCTTTCCTCCAGGGCTAAGCAGCACAGGTCTGATTCCCTTTTGACATAAGAGCCTTTCAAATATTTGAATATAGCAATCATATCCTGCCCTGAGCCTTCACTTCGCTCTGTATGCTTGCCAATTCCTTGTACGGACTTTTAAGAATTATATTTCACAGAACCATTTTTTCCATGAATTGGAAAATGATAATCTCCTGTCCTATGGTAGACTATATCTGGAGAATTATGTTCAGACCTGCGCATTATAGTTTAGACAACACAGAAACTTGAAAAAAAAAATCCACACTGGCACCCAGAATGACCAAAAAAAAAAAAGCCTTCATTCCATGGCTTTTGAGGATTGGTTGAAGTAACTTGGAATGTTTCAACTTAGTGGAAGGAATAAAAAGTGGAGACAAGAGACATGATAGTTGTCTACACTTGTCTACAAGTATTCGAAGGTCGCTTATGTGGAAGTTAAGGTGAGACTTGTTCAGTTTGACCCCAGGGTAGAAGTTATGAAGACACAGATTTAGGTATAGTGTTGGGAAATTTTACCAACAATTACTGCTATTCAGAGGCTAGGTTGTTTAATAGAGAGCCAGCCCTGGAGGTGAGAAGTCCTGGGTTCAAATTTGAACTCAGAAACATTCTAACTATGTGATCCTGAGCAAGTCACTTAACTCCAATTGCCTACCCTTTGCTGCTCTTTTACCTTGGAACCCAGTATTTCATATCAATTTAAGGACAGAAGATAAGGGTTTTTAAAAACCCACCATTACAGCTATCCACAAGTGGAATGGTCAGCCTCAGAGGGAGAAAAGCATGACAATAAGTCTCCCAGAAGAAGCTGAGGTGGTAGTGGGCATTCCTTTCAGGTATGGGAGAGGTAGACCAGCTGACTTCTGGAGTCCCTTCCGTGAAAATCCTGTGATCCTGTGAGCTCACATTTCATGGTTCCCCCCTCCCCTCTTTTCTCTTTTAAAGCTGTAACCAGTCCACCTACTCTTTTGGCTGTTGACTCCGTAACTGATAGCACTGTGACAATGAAATGGAGGCCCCCAGACCAGATTGGTGCTGCTGGATTAGATGGCTATGTGCTTGAGTATTGCTTTGAAGGAAGTAAGTACCATGATTAAGATTTCTTCCTAGGGCTTCCAGTGATGACAGCAATCATTAGATGAGATAGTTTGCACCACATTTTCTCCTTTCCTTAGGAGGTCATCTCTTTCACACTAAGAAAGGTTGAACTGAGTTCCAAAAATAATAATAATAAGGAATGAAATGAAATTCCTTTGGGATGTGTTCTTAATCAGCCTTGCCTATATTGATTAGCTGATATCTCCCAGATAAACCCTCTCCTAGGAAGCCTAGTGACCTGAGCACTATGTGGTGCTGCTGAGACATGGGAAATAAAGCTTCCAAAAAGTCAGCTTCAGGACTTTCAGTTCTCTTGTTAAAGGAATTGGTTCTTCCACAAGATAACCAATGCTTGGTTCGGATGAATGGATTTGACAACAGTGCAAGGAAAGAACTCTGGATTTGGAAAGAGGTGACATGGATTTGAATCCTGGTTCTATGTGACTATGGGCCTTAGTTTCCTTATTTGTAAAATGGAGGGATTACAATAGTTCACCTCCAAGACTCCTTCCACCACCATATCTATGATCCTATGAGATGTGATATTAGCCTGCCTGTCCATGCTCTGTAATACTCTAAGGTGGTGAGCTGCTTACTGATGTGCAGAGACTTTATCCTGAACTGAGCTTCCTCTGTCCTTCACAAGATAAACAAACAATAAGGAAATATAAAGGATGATTTTTTAAAAGCTTCTCAGTAAGTGAAATTGACAGCCTTGTCTCTTGACAGTTGGTGAAACAGGTTCTGCATCTAATCAATATGCCTTGTCCAGTGGCTTGGGACTGCTCTAAAGAAATCACCTTTGCTGGCAGCTAGGCAGGTGGCATAGTGGATTGAGAGTCAGGCCAAAGGCAGAACACCCTGAGTTCCAATCTGGCTTCAGATACTTCCTAGCTGTGTGACCCTTGGCAAGTCACTTAACTCAGATTGTCTGGTCCTTACTACTTTTATGTTTTAGACTCAGTACAAAGTATTAATTTTAAATCAGAAAGCAAGGGTTTTAATTTTTTTAAGAAGAGAAAGAGAGGCAGAAAGAAAAAGGAAAAGAAAGAAGAAAAGGAAGGAAGGAAGAAAGGAAGGAAGGAAGGAAGGAAGGAAGGAAGGAAGGAAGGAAGGAAGGAAGGAAGGAAGGAAGGAAGGAAGGAAGGAAGGAAGGAAGGAAGGAAAGAAGGAAGGAAAGAAAGAAAGAAAGAAGGAAGGAAGGAAGGAAGGAAGGAAGGGAAGGAAGGAAGGCAAAAGAACGAGAGAGAGAGAGAGAGAGAGAGAGAGAGAGAGAGAGAGAGAGAGAGAGAGAGAGAGAATCCTTAAGAACAGGAGGGGAAAGAGAAACAATAGAGGTGGGGATGAGGAATGGGTGAAAGAGGAGGGGACACAGAGCTAAGAGGCAAGGAACATAGAAACAAATGATCATTATGGGCTGTATCCTTGTCAAGTGCCAAAGAATGGAAATCAAGTGCAGAAATTAGGGAAGCCTCATAATCATAGATGAGTAAGCAAGCCTGGCCCACTTTGAGCTTCCATCTTCATTCTAGAAGATATTAGGTAAGTACTAACTGTTCCATGAAAATAAGAGAAATGAGCTTCATTTTCACCACGTTTAAAATTCAGCTTCTTTGAATAACTCCTGGACCCAAGAATCTTAGAACACACCAGATGAGAAATGAGGATTATGAATTCAAAGATTTGGGGTGGGTTGGATGGAGACTTACAGAGAAGAAAATTCTTGTGCAGAGAGACTTGATGAAGAAATCTCTAATCCCAGGATTAGAGCACCCCTGGAAATTATCATCTCTGTCAGGAGGGAAGAACAGATGGGGATGAGATGAAATCACAGTCAGTCTGGTTTCAGCTGTTACATGCTTTTCACCCTGCAATCTGCCCCAATGCTTCCAATGCCAGGAAGATGTCATCCTGAATGAAAAGGGGGAAACTATGGGAAAGTGTCCAAGAAGGGTGGGGATCTCAGCCTAGGATCCATCATATCACCCAAACTGCCATAACATTGTAAATCCATGCAAGATGCATTGGGTAACCTGGTTTCTGGAATGCCTCTTGGGGTTGTTGGTGTACTGAAACTCCAATTCTTGTAATATTTCAAATAATCCCAAACTTTCCCCTCCCCATTTATAATAATGTTAACAATTAACCATACAGAATTGTTCAGTCTTATGTTTGATGTGGCCATTGACCACAGATGTTTGTGTTTTATGAAATAGAGCAAATTCTTTACTCTTTTCTTTCCGATAGGTTTAAAATGTAAGAAGATGCAACAAAATGATAGCTGGCTGTCATTTTGATGTTACCCACCTTTAGATAAAATACAACGAAATGTATTTTACATAATTCTGCGTGTGATCTGTGTAGATACATATGCATATATATGCCCATATATACATATGTATATGTACACAGTCATTATTATGTATCTTTTTTGCCCCCCATAACATGACTTTGGAATCAGCTGTTTCTGAAAGTTTAACGTCTATATCTTTCTATTTTCTCCTTGTGGTCTTTTCTTTCTCTATTTGGCTGCCCTGTTCTTCAGTCTCTTGATGGCTGCGTTCCTCCTAAACTAATTTTTCTATAATGTTTTAATGCTTTTGGGAAATGTTGGATTTTATTCTGTAAGAGAAACCTTTCTTTATAAGATGGTGTGTTATTTCTGGCTCTGTCTTTCTCTAGTTTATGCCTGTAGTATTTTATTCTTTCTTCTACAAGTTTTCTTTTTCCTCTTGGATTGTCTGGGGTCTTCCCTTCTGTGTTTTATGGTATTCATTCCCTTTTCTACCTAGCCACTCCCAACACTTTCTTTCTTATTCTTTCTTAAATGAAAGGGGATTGGGGATTTCAATATTTTTATCTCTTCCTTCCTCACGCTTCTTTTCTATCCTGCTTCCTCTTGTTTCTCCCCCAGCCCCTCCGTTTATCGTTAACTTTATCTTCTTTGTTTTCTTTTCAGTCTCCTCTCTTTACTCTTCTTCATGTGTCTTTCTCCTCTTTTTGTCCACCAAGAATATAAGAGACCCTTCCCACAACAAGCTGTTGGCAGGATCTCTTTCTTTAAGGACTTCACCTACATCTCTGTTTCAGCTGCTAGGAAAATCCCTGCTCCTGCGTCCCCCCTCCAACATACAGTCCCTTCTCCTCATTCTCTCATATTCTTGGGTCTATAGGCCACCAATTAAATTGTCCTTCTTCCCTTCTCCCATCTGGAGCATGGGAACTGAGAATTCATTTGTTCCCTTGGGAGATGCAACCAACTTGAAAGAGATCTACCCACTATGGGCAACCAACAAGTGCTTGCAGTTCCAGCTCCTTTTGAAACTCAGACATGAATCCCATAGAACTAGTGACCCTTTTGTCATCACTAATTGATGACAATTAGGAATGAATATCTAAAGCTTCACCCTTTGGCACTGGAATGTGAGAGAATCCTTGGAGAACTCCATAGGAAGAGGACAATGGTCCCTGGTGGGCTTTGGGTCCATATGGGTCTTTATTTTTCCACTGTGACTTCCTATTGGCCATATGGCAGTCCTAGAAAGAAAAGGTGGGGTGGGGATTCAGACAGGGAATTCCAGAATAGCGATATGGCTAGATCTCTCATGTGCTGAGTCTTACTAAGAGGGTCTCTCTTTGCCTCTGTTCTTTATTTTCAAAGGGGTAGGAGAAGAACTATAAATCATCTCTAGCAAACTCCAAAACAAACAGAAATGTTTGGTCTAACTATGCCTGAGAGGCAACGTGGTGTACTGCATAGAGTTGGCCTCAAAACCAGGATGGAAGGCTTTGGTTTATAGCTGATTTCTGACATACACACTGATTGTGTGACTCTTTACAAGGCATAATTTCTCAGGGTTCTAGGCAGATGCCCAAGACTTTGGGAGTTGCAGACAAGGTGCCAAATTAAGTTGGTAAAGAGAGTTTCTTTACCTAGGAAATCCCAAGATGAGTGAAATCCCAGTTCTAGTCTCCTTTCCCATTTTTATTATTACAGAGTAGAAGGAAAAGACAAGATCAAAGGAGAGGGATGAACATGACACTACAAGTAATGTCTGGGGAGGCTGGGTAATTTCATTCCCTTCTGACCTAGATCCCTCCCCACCCCCAACCATTCCCTTTCAGCCTGTTGATGCTCTGCCTGTCTCTCACTCTCTGCACCTGGAGGTACCTCAGACCTCCATCCTCTCCCCTCCACTATTCTTTCTCTCTTGCCCTTCTTCATTGTGGCTGGGGCCTCAGGCTCAGCGAGACTGTGAGTGGGCAAGTGTCTCTCCCAAGTGGCCACCCACTGGACAGGAAACTTGACCTCACGAGAACTCTGCCTAGAAACTTGTTGGTGTCTCTCTCCTGATCACTTCCCTGAAGATGGATATCTTTGCACACTTTGCATTACTTACTAACAGAGAATGCTAACTATTGCTACAATACTCCTCTTTGTGTGAAAGTGGGTGTCTTGGATTAATTTTAATGATGACCTCTTACAAGGTACATCGGCAAAACAGTCTGATGAAAAGGGGGAGGCTGCCTATGATCTCTCAGGTACAGTATCCCATCAAAGTATCAAGCTTCTTTTTAGTCTATGGTATAGATGGCTGGGAAAGGCTCATGGCTAACAGTGAAATAAACCGACCCTCTCTTTGTCAGCCCCACAAAAGGAGCCTGCGGAAATCAGAGGAAGAGTTTAGGGTCCTAAATCTTCCAGCCCAATTCCTTACGCAGAGAATGGAAATGTAATAGCAAAGAGCAGTGTAGAAACTAGAAACAGTTCATCAACTTGCAACTGTATTTCCCTAGCCAGGATGGGCCAACAGCTTACTTGGTACTAGGGGGTGGGGTTAGGGATGAGCAGGGATGAAGCTACGGAAACCTCAAACTGTTTCAGCTTTTAGGCAGAAAGGAAACAAAGAACGCTGGTTTGAATTCAAATTCTGTCACTTCAGCTGCCTACCTATGGCACCTTAGGCACGTTCTTTAATCTCTCTAGGCTTCGGGTATCTCAGGTGAAATGAGGAACTTGGATTTGGTCATCTCTGAGGTTCCAGCTAGCTTTACAGCTGTGATGATCTGAATGATACCAAATACAAACCCGATATCTGGCCTGTAGATCAAATTTTCTCTTCACTGATTTTTCTGCATCAGCCTTCAGTCTGATTTCCTGCCCTAATATTTGCTTCTCAGTGATGGATTTCAGAGAGAAAACACAGAATTTGCATAACTCTTTATGACTATAAATTATGCTGGTGTCTTTGTCATCCATATCAACACATTTTAGTGCTTTCTGCATTTTTATGAGTCCAGATGGCTAAGTAGAATAATTATATCCATTATTATCAAAACACACCAAGAAAACTGTTGGAAAATACTACATAATATCCTCTTCTGGTGTGTCCTCTTGTGGTAGACATGACTCTCAGGTCCTCAGTTGCCATGCCAGCAAATTCTGGCAGAACTACTGAACTAGAAAAACATTAAGACAGACCTGGTCCCAGACTCTGTCTGTCTCTGTCTCCCAAGAGCCAATGGGCAAGTTGGCCAACTGTGCTCATTGTTTTAGCTATATTAATTCTCAGTAACCATCTGCCAAATCCCAGAGGGGTCATTGTTGGAGGGGGAACTCAGATCAATGAAATAACATATTCAGTTCAGTTCATCAGGTATTTATGAAGTGCCTACTGTGTGGGGGGTACCGTATACATGCTGGGAATACAACAACAGTAACAAAATGGGCCCTGTTCTTGAGAGATTACTTTATGCTCTTAAAGAATAGCTGCTTCAGTAGAATGCACGCTAGAATTCTATAGAGAGAAAATTAGAAGATATTCAGAAATCACAGAATTCCCTTCCAAGAAATACTTAGGTGAAGCCTCAAAAGTAAACATTTTCTATTTAAATTTTTAAAATATCTCACCATTTTCTATGAGTCTGAACCCAAAGTCTCATGCCCTAATTCCAGTATTGATAATAAAATGCAATTTTGAGTTTCTGCTGTCTGAGATTCAGACTAAATATCACAGGCAAATAACTGACAGATTCTTCCCTCTTTTTCCTTTCTTTTTGATTCATTAGCTGAGGACTGGATAGTGGCCAACCCAGAACTGACTGACAAAACTAAATTCACCATCACTGGTCTTCCAACGGATGCAAAAATCTTTGTGAGAGTAAAAGCTGTGAATGCTGCTGGTGCCAGTGAGCCTAAATATTATGGACAGCCAATCCTAGTCAAGGAGATTATTGGTAAGCTGTCACAATGTTTTATTTCTACCCTGCCCCTCCTCTGTTCTTTCCCCCCTCTCCTCTAACTCTTTACCATCCCAAATCTTCTCACTTCTCTCCTTAAATTACATATTTACCAGTAATTCCCAGGAGTAAGAAATCAAAGAACCATCTATCTCTGTTCAAGTTGAAAGAGTAACAGGTCTAAGTGAAAAAGATCTGAGGTTATTAGTGGATCACAAGTTTCACATGAGTTTCATAGGACAGAGTAGCCAAAAAGGAAAAAAAAACTGATGCTTGAATAGGGAAATATAACAGCTGGCATGTGGAGTGTTAAAAACCTAACAGGGGTTTCACATGTGTAATTCATATCAAATCATTTGCCTGGCCAGTGGGTAGAGAAAGGGTAAGAGGGAGAGAGAGAATTTGGAACTCAAAATTTTTTAAATGTTGAGAGTAAAATTTACATATGTAATTTATACATCCATATATACACATATACTACATGTTTGTGTATATATAGAATTTGTTTTCAGAATTTAAAATATAAATGTCATATGTTCTTCTTTTGCATTTCTACTCCCACAGTTCTTTCTCTCAATGTGGTTCTTTCTTTCCCATAAGCTCTTTAGGAGTGTCCTGACTTGTTGCATTGCTACTAGTAGCAAAGTCCATTACATTGGATTGTTCCACAGTGCTTTACTTTCTATGTACAATGTTCTCCTGATTCTACTCATTTCACTTTGCATCAGTTCATTGATGTTCTCCCAGTTCATATAGAAAACCTCCAGATCATCAATCCTTAAAGCACGGTAGTATTCTATCACCAACATATACCACAATTTGTTCAGCCATTCCCCAATCAAGGGACAATCCTTCATTTTCCAGTCTTTTGCTGCCACAAAGAGTATGGCTATAAATATTTTCATACAAGTGTTTTTCTTTATTATCTCTTTGGGGTACAAACCTAGTAGTGGTATTGCTAGATAAAAAGGGTAGGCATTCTTTTAAAGCCCTTCATGCATAATTCCAAATTGTCTTCCAGAATAGCTGGATTAATTCACAACTCCACCAACAATGCATTAGTGCCCTGATAATGCCAGAACCCCTCCAACATTTATTATTTTCCTTTACTCTCATATTGGCCAATCTGCTAGGTGTGAGGTGATACCTCAGCATTGTTTTGACTTGCATTTTTCTAATTATGGGAGATTTAGAACACTTTGTCATGTGCTTATTTATAGTTTTGATTTCTTTATCTGAAAACTGCCTGTTCATGTCCCTTGGCCATATTAGTTGGGGAGTGGATTGATTTTTTTTGATACAATTGACTTAGCTCCTTGTAAATTTGAGAAATGAGACCTTTGTCAGAGTTTTTGTTATAATTTTTTCCCACTTTGTCGCTTCCCTTCTAATTTTGGTTGCATTGGTTTTATTTGTACAAAACCTTTTTAATTTAATATAATCAAAATTATTCATTTTACATTTTATAGTGTTCTCTGTCTCCTGCTTGGTCTTAAATTCCTTCCTTTCCCATAGATCTGACAGTTATACTATTCTATGTTCACCTAATTTGTTTATATTTCCCCCTCTATATTTGTCATTCACCCATTCTGAGTTAATCTTGGCATAGGATGTAAGATGCTGTTCTAAACCTAATCTCTCTCTTACTGTTTTCCAATTTTCCAGCAGGTTTTTGTCAAATAGTGAGTTCTTGTCCCCAAAGCTGGTATCTTTGGGTTTATCAAACACTAGCTCATTGAGGTCATTTACCTCAAGTCTATTTCATTGATACACCCTTCTGTCTCTTAACCAGTACCATATTGTTTTGACAATCACTGCTTTATAGTATTGTTTGAGACCTGGTAACTCTAGGCCTCTATTCTTCACATTTTTTTTTCATTAGTTCCCTTGATATTCTTGATTTTTTATTTTTCCAGATGAACTTTGAAATAATTTTTCTTAATACTATAAAAAAAGTGTTTTGGCAGTTTGATAGGCATAGCACTGAATGAATAAATTAATTTAGGTAGTATTGTCATTTTTATTATCCTCATCAAATTTAAACCATGTGTCTAATGAGGCAGGTGATAGTCCTACTGAATTCTCCTTGTTCATATCCCATCTAGAACATTTTGTCCAGTTCCCGGATATTCTATCTTAGGAAGGACATTGTCAGCCAAGAGAATGTCGAGGGAAGAAAAGTAGGATGGTAGGGCAGTTTGATTGCACAGTGGTTAGAACATCAGGCCTGGAGTTGGGAGGACTTGGGTTCAAATCTGTCCTCAGACACTTCCTACCTCTGTGACCCTGGATAAGTTGCGTGACTCAAATTGCCTGCTCCTCTTTCTTAGAATTGATACTAGAACAGAGAAGGTGAGGGACTTAAAAAGAAACAATGAAGAAGAGAAGGATAATCATGGAAGGGGAGACCCTGTAGTCTATATAAGGATCACTTGAAGAAACTGGGGATGTCAGGGAAAGAAAATATTTAGAAGAGAAAGATAGCTGCTTTCAAGTATTTGAAGGACTGTCATATGTTGAAAAAAGATTTATTTTGTTGGTCCCAGAATGTTCTATCTAGAGAAAATGCTCTGCCTAAACAAGCATATTAATTGCATACACCTGGTCACTGGAAAATATCTCCATTTGTGGCACCATGAAGTTGGCCATTTCTTTCTATTACATATGCTTATTTCCCACATATTATGGGGAAAATCTGATAGATCAAAAACGTTATTTCTTCCATTAGAACCACCAAAGATTCGCATCCCACGACATCTGAAGCAAACCTATCTTCGAAGAGTTGGAGAAGCTGTCAATCTTGTTATTCCTTTCCAGGTAACAATTTCATAGAAGTCTATTTTCCATTTTAAGGGTATCTGGTCCAACACATTATACAATGGGGATGGGGTGACAGTGAGTTTAGGCTAGCCATAAGGAAGCCCTTTTTGAAATGGAAGGTAATTAAACACTAAAACTGATTTTCACAAAGCCTTTCTGTCTGAGCTCAACTGGATCTGTTCTGACATTAAAGTTGGGGGAAGGGAAAGGGGGAAGGAGGGAGGCCCTGGGAAAAGTAAGTAAATCATTTTAAAGTTCTTCCTAGTCTGTGATTTGGCAAATCTATCCCTCATTTTAAACAGAATTTAGCATCCAGAAAACATTGCTCTTTGCCAGTGATGGCAAACTTTTTGGAGACAGAATGCCAGGCCCTGCCCCCACTATACGGAGTGCCGTGACTGCTCCCCCGGCCCTGAGACCCAGTGTCGTGTCACCCTGCTTCCTTATCCCAGACAGGGGAGGGAGGAACCTCTCCCATTGGGCTGCTAGGCAGAAGGGCAGCTGATGTAAAAAAATGTCTCAGACACAGTGGAGGAGGGAGGGAAGCAGTTCTATCCAAGACCCTTTGCCTTGCTAACAAACTCTTGGGGTGGAGGTGGCCACATACCCACAGAAAGCGCTCTGCGTGCCATCTTTAGTACCCATGCCATAGGTTCACCATCACTGTTCTATGCTATTGACAGGGCTTCCTGATTTTAGGTTAAAACAAATCCATTAAAAGAATAATTAAGGAAGAGCTAAGTGACTCAATGGACAGAGTGCCAAGTCTGGAGCCTGGAGGACCTGGGTTCAAATATGACCTCAGATACTTCCTAGCTGTGTGACCCTGGACAAGTCACTTAATCCCCATTGCCTAGCCCTTTCTGCTCTTCTGCCTTAGAAACAATACACAGTATTACTTCTAAGACAGAAGGTAAAAGGTGTTCTTTTTTTTTAAAGAATAATCAGGAATTTTAAATGTTTTTATGAATCATACAAATATTCACATAAAACTTGTTTTTTACATGTAATAGGGGAAAATAAAATACCATTCTAAAAATGCACATACACATATTCAAAAGATATTTTCAGAAATCACTGTGACCCACTAAATTCAATCAGTTCATGAAATTAAAATCAACTTCTACTTCATGCCAACCCCCAATCTTGCCAATGACTGTGTCATTTTGAAAGAATAATTGAGACTCACTAAGGCTTGTGCTTTGTATATTCAACTACCAGGCTAAACCTTTCTGCATTGGCTTGAATGTATTTGACCATTTTGACTATTGATGCCCCCAAATACACAGTCAGAAGGATCTGGATTCAAATCCTGTCATTGACCCCAATTAGCTGTGTGGCTCCCTTTATGAATCCTTAAGGAATACAACCACCTTACTGACTTCATTGCTTCACTTTAACTTTTCCCCCTGCTTTCTTTCTAGGGAAAGCCAAGGCCAGAGTTAACTTGGAAGAAGGATGGTGCTGATATAGATAAGAACCAAATAAATATCCGCAATTCTGAAACGGACACAATCATATTTATCAGAAAAGCAGAGAGAAGTCACTCGGGGAAATATGATCTGGAAGTGAAAGTGGACAAATACGTGGACAGTGCCTCAATAGATATTCAGATAGTTGGTAGGTTGAAAGAAAGAAGACCAGGATATTTTTGTCAAGACAATACAGACCTGACATTTCCCCAATGATTACAACAGATATAGAAATGAGATTTTTTTAAGGGGTTCAGTGGATAGAGTAGGTCCGGAGTCAGGAAAATCTGGGTTCAAATCTTGCTTCAGACACTTCCTAGTTGTGTGACCCTGGGCAAGTCATTTAACCTCTATTGTCTAATCCTTTCAGCTCTTTTGCTTTTGAAATGATGCACAGTATTAACTCTAAGAAGAAATGTAAGGTGTATTTTTTTTAAAGAAAGAAAAAAAGAAATGAGATTTTAAACATTTATACAACTTTACCTCACTTTCAGAAAACCAGTTGTTCAAAATTCCAAAATTTAATAAATCAATTCTTCCCTTTTCATCCAGCTCCAAATTTTTATCTTACAGAATAGTTTTTCATTTAAACATAAAACAGCTAAAAAAATATCTCTGTGAGTAGCATCGAAACTACCATCTATAGCCATATTATGTCCAAGTACATGAGGCCATGCCAGGTAGCACAATGGCTAGAGTGCCGAACCTGGAATCAGGAAGACTCATTCTCCTGATTTCAAATCTGGCCTCAGACACTTACTTACTAGCTTTTTGACCCTGGACAAGTCATTTAACCCTTATCTTTAAAATGAGCTGGAGAAAGAAATGGCAAACCATTCCAGTATCTTTGCCAAGAAAACCCCAAATGGGGTCACTAAGAGTCAGACACAACTGAAATGTAACCCTTTTTTGCCTCAGTTTCCTCAGTCTGTCAAATGAGCTGGAGAAGGAAATGGCAAACACATCAGTGTCTTTGTCAAGAAAATCCCAAAAGGGGTCAGAAAATCAGACATGACTGAAATGACTGAACAACCACAACACAAGACTTGAACAACTGCTAAATGACTTTCTTCTGTTCTCAGTAGGGCTATTCTAGAAGGAAATTACTTTCCAAGCAAGTTTTGTGGATTCTCTCAAGATTTTAATTTACCAGAGTAGATATGGATCAGTACATACCGTAGTAGTTTATTGCCATTTCTAAATCTATAGCCTCAGAGCTACTGCAGCCTCAACTGTGCAACTGTCGCTCATTTCTGGGTGAAAAAAACTTTTTTTTTTCAAATGAAGAACTTTGAGATTGTCACCTGTTTTGAGATCTTTCATGACTGTGTTGTAAGAGAAAGCACAGTCTCTTAAAGAGCCATTACAAGCATCTAGAGAGAAGGAGGAGGCTTAGAAATGTTCCTCTAACAAAATATTGATTGGAGGTAAATAGCAGTGCACTAGCATTGTGATTTTTGTTTTATCAGACCGCCCTGGCCCACCCCAGTCTGTGAAGATTGAGGATGTCTGGGGAGAGAATGCTGCCTTGGTATGGACACCACCAAAGGATGATGGAAATGCAGCCATTACAGGGTATACAATTCAAAAAGCAGACAAAAAGAGTATGGTGAGTTGTTATTTACTCTGCATACAAGGGAAAAAAGACTTGATTTCAAATTAGTAGTATTTTATTTCATTGGTAAAATACACATTATATGTTTATATATATATCACTCAATCAATAAGCATTTATTAAGCATGACTATGCCTCAGTTTCCATATCTGTAAAATTAGATAATTGGACCAGACAGTCCAGAGATCTAGTTCTAAAATTCTAATCCTATTATTTTATTATTATGTTTTAAAAAACCCTTTCCTTCTGTTTTAGAATTGATACTAAGGTAGAAGAGCGTTAAGTACTATGCAATTGGAGTTAAGTGACTTGCCCAGGGTCACACAGCTAGAAGTGTCTCAGCCTAGATTTGAACCCACATCTTCCCAATCCCAGGCCTGACTCTATTGCCTGAGCCACACAACTGCCTCTATAATTCTGTTATTTTAAATCCACTGCTTGTGGATAAGCCTAGCTATTTGTGGAGGGGCTCCTCAGCAGACTAACTACAGAGTGAGGAATTTATTTTGACCAAAACAACTCAGAAAAACCTCCTACTAAATAGTGTAGTGGTCATGATAAGCAGTGGCAGAAGGAACAAAATCACAGGGAGTAGAATAAAACAGCCTGTGTATTTTTGTTTTCCCCAAACAGCCTCTGGTTTAGATTATGGATCTACTGTGGTCGAAAAAACACCCCTGACCGGGAAGCTAAGTAGTATAGAAGAGAAAGAAAGAAAGAAAGAAAGAAAGAAAGAAAGAAAGAAAGAAAGAAAGAAAGAAAGGAAGGAAGGAAGGAAGGAAGGAAGGAAGGAAGGAAGGAAGGAAGGAAGGAAGGAAGGAAGGAAGGAAGGAAGGAAGGAAGGAAGGAGGAAAGGAAAGAGGGAGGAAGGAAGGAAGGAAGGAAGGAAGGAAAGAAAGAGAGAGAGAGAAAGAGAGAAAGAAACAAGAGAGAAAGAAAGAAGAGAGACAAAATAAGAGTGAGTGAGAGCAAGAGAAAGAAAGAAAGGGAGAGAGAAAAAACAGGCAGTCAGGAAGGAAGGAAGGAACAAAGGAAGTAAAGAAGGAAGGGAGGAAGGGAGAGACAGAGGGATGAAGGGAGGGAGGGAAGAATGAAGGGAGGTACAGAGGTAGGAAAAAAGAGAGGGAGGGAGGATGGAAAGATGGAAGGAAGGAAGGAAGGAAGGAAGGAAGGAAGGAAGGAAGGAAGGAAGGAAGGAAGGAAGGAAGGAAGGAAGGAAGGAAGGAAGGAAGGAAGGAAGGAAGGAAGAAAAGAAGGAAGGAAGGAAGGAAGGAAGGAAGGAAGGAAGGAAGGAAGGAAGGAAGGAAGGAAGGAAGGAAGGAAGGAAGGAAGGAAGGAAGGAAGGAAGGAAGGAAGGAAGGAAGGAAGGAAGGAAGGAAGGAAGGAAGGAAGGAAGGAAATCATCCCTGACTATTACTGAAAGGAAGTCTTGAGACACTCATACTTCTCAGCATGGATTTACTTAGTGAAGGCCTAGAAGTAATAGGAGACAGGGAGAAAACTGGGAAGGGCCCTGTGAATGTGCTATGGAAAGAGCTGAATTAGGAGGCAGACGCCTAAGAGGTTTAAGTCGCAGCTCTAATACTTACAACTGGCTATCTTGGGTTCAGTTACTTCAATATCCTTATCTGTAAAATCAAGTGGTCGGCCTAGATGACCTCTGAGGACCCTTTTACCTCTCAATCTAGCATACAAGGCCAAAGGAAGAAGCAGAATTCAAGAATTTCAGCCTCCTCTTGTTAGACTATTTTTATATCTCATCTTCTTTTCATTTTTCTGGAAAGATATTCTATAATTTTCTCAGATTTGCTATTTAGAGGATTATCTTTCATGTAAACATGGGTCTCCAGGGAGCCTATGAGTTATGTGTCTGAGCATCTAAGACTTCCTAAGACCTGGGGACTGGGCCAGAAATCACAAGTTCAAAAATAGTGGAAGGACACATCCAAGACTGATTCTAAATGCTGATGCTCAGGGTACTTGAATAGGATCTGGCAGAGGTCCCCAAAGCTATGAGCCTGAAGCATTTTCGCCAGCCTTCCCTCCTTAGCAGTGGCATAACTACAAGAACCTTTACTGGGAATGATACCATTTTTGCCTGCTCCACATTGCCCAGTCTAGCCCAGTTTTTTCATCCGGGCTTTTGAGAACTTGTATTTAAAAAAAAAAAAACAAAAAACATTTTAATAACTATTTCAACATAATTGGCTTCCTTTGAGTTCCTTTGTATTGTATGTATACATTTGAAACTGATTCTGAGAAGGGACTCCCAGTCTCTCTGTCTCTGTCTCCCTCCCTCTCCCTCTCCCCCTTCTCTCTTTCTCTCTTTCTCTGTCTCTCTCCCTCTCTCTCCCTCTCCCTCTCCCCCCTCTGTCTCTCTCTGTCTCTCTCTGTCTGTCTCTCCCTTTCTCTCCATCTCTCTCTGTCTCTGTCTCTGTCTGTCTGTCTGTCTGTCTCTCTTTCTCTCTCTCTCTGTCTCTTTCCCTCTTCCCCCTCTGTGTCTGTGTCTGTGTCTGTGTCTGTGTCTGTGTCTGTGTCTCTCTCTCCCTCTCCCTCTCCCTCTCTTTCCCTCTCCCTCTCCCCCCTCTGTCTGTCTGTCTCTCTCTCTCACACACACACACACACACAGGTTCATAGACCCCAGGTGAAGACCCCTGTTTAGGTCAATAAGAGTAGATAATTGTAGGTTTTGACCAAGGTCCAATAGAATAAATTGGGGCAAGAGGGGAGTCCAAATCAGGTCACCCATCATAGACAGGACACCTGTTGATGCCCATGAATCCACTGAGGAGTGCAATGGCACAATATCATGGTGATAGGGGTAGGGAGGTGGGGGATATTGCCCTGTCTCTGCCTGCCACTCCTGCTCCATCCTTGCTGCCCCAGACACTGAGCTCCTCGGTCTCCTGGCATTCATCATTTCCCTCTGGTTCTCTAGTGCCCGGATTATCGAGCCTTGCCAGGTCGGTGCCCAGAGCCCGCAAAGGCTGGCCCAAAGTCATCTGGTAAACCCTGACAACCCACAAGGGAAAGGGGAACTATTTAACCATTTGGGATGGGGCAGGGCAGGAAACAGAGGAGGGGAAGAATAGAGAATTTCCAGACATTGACCAGAAGCTGGGGACCAGGCAGCTAATCAAGCATGCCCCTTGGAACTCTTGCTCTGGAATTCTGCCCAATCATTCTGTCCCCTCTCCCAGGTTAGTGAAGAACAGCGTTCTTCAGAGTCTGAACATGATCTGATTTCATTTCATTTAACTTCATAAAAGACTATTTGACTTAAATGGTCTTTTTCTCACTTAAAATACCAAAACTGTACAGAAGGGGATTATGACCCGTATGGAAAATACTTTACATTTAGTAACTGTCTTTTTGGCTAAAAAAAAAAAAAATCCATGTGCGTGCGTGCGTGCGTGCGTGCGTGTGTGTGTGTGTGTGTGTGTGTGTGTGTATAAAATGACCAGTCAGAATAAGAATAAACATTCTTTGAATGATTGAGATCACTAAAAATAACTGATATTTTAATATTAATTCTACTGCTCATTAGTTCACATTATGATTATGCCCATTTGTTACTAGAAAAGTTGATGAGTTTTTCTCTAGTGATTTACCTGATTTTGTGTCCAGGGAGAGGGAAAGTCATCCTAAGAAGTAGCATGGCTTAATGATAGCAGTGTGGGACCTGGAGTCAAATCCTGGCTCTCACACTTGCTAGCTGTGTGAACCCTTAACCTCTGGGCCTCAGTTTCCTCATTTAAAAAAAAAGGGAAAAATAATACTTGGGACTAGCAATCCCACAGAGCTGCTGTAAGGATCAAATGTCATCATATACCTAAGATGCTCTGCAAACATTACTGGGCTATATCAATTGTTACTATTATTAATTACAATCGTATTCCTATTGTTCAGTGGAATGCCAACTAGCAGGGTTGGTATCTGGACTCATTCATATGATTCCACATTGAATGTTTTTTGACTGCACAAATCTCTTCTCTTGGCTTCTTTTACCTAAGAGAAGCTTTTCTTTCTCCTCTTTTCACTACCTGGTCTGAGTTTAAGAAGAGCCCAGCTTGGGCACAGATAGGTGGCTCAGTGGATTGAGAGTTAGACCTAGAAACAGGAGGTCCTGGATTCAAATTTAGTCTCAAACACTTCCTAGCTGTGTGACCCTGGACAAGTCACTTGACTCCCATTGCCTAGACCTTACCACTTTTCTGCCTTAGAACCAATACACAGGATTGATTCTAAAATGGCAGGAAGAGGTTTAAAAACTAAAAACAAACAAAAAAATGCCTATTCTCCGTGGGCTCTGTTTTCCAGGAATGGTTCACTGTCATTGAGCACTATCACAGGACTAATGCTACCATCACCGAACTCGTCATAGGAAATGAATATTACTTCCGAGTATTTGCTGAAAATATGTGTGGCCTCAGTGAGGAGGCAACGATGACAAAAGAGAGTGCTGTGATCGCCAAGGACGGTAAGGTGGACAATGGTGCAACTTCTGAACCTTGGTTTCAAACAGCTGAGTTGGGCCAGGAAGGGAGGAGGCACTTTGGGAAAGGAAAAAAGAGGGCTAAATTTTCAGAGATAGCAAATAAATTAATAAGTAAAATTTCAGATATGTGAAATTGATCAAGTAAATTAATACGTAAATTCTCAGATATATGAAATTGATCAAGTAAATTAATACATAAATTCTCAGATATATGAAATTGATCAAGTAAATTAATACATAAATTCTCAAAAATAGTAAATTTATAAATACATTTCAGAGATATTAAAAATAGTATTAAAAGTCAGTGCAAGTTCTTGATCACCATCCTCTAGAACAGAACCCTTTAAATCCTTTCCAGTTTCTTGTCTTTTGATCCTATTTGTGTACTGTGTGTTTAGAATCTGTTACTATAAAAACTACAATTCCCAGCACCCCACTCTCCTCACATTACATGCTGACTTGGGAGGATATAAACTTGGTGTAGTCCCGCCTCTCGCTCTCTTGTCTTCCTGTTGAGGCTTTGATGGAGGGAACTTTTTTTTTTTTTTAATATATTTTATTTGATCATTTCCAAGCATTATTCGTTAAAGACATAGATAATTTTCTTTTCCTCCCCCCCCTACCCCCCATAGCCAACGCGTAAGTCCACTGGGCATTAGATGTTTTCTTGATTTGAACCCATTGCTTTGTTGATAGTATTTGCATTAGAGTGTTCATTTAGAGTCTATCCTCTGTCATGTCCATGGAGGGAACTTTTTAAACAAGCAAGAAGAACTCAGTCATGTGGCCTTAATTTTGTTAAATAATTAGGGTTTTTTTTTAACTTTTATTTCCTTTTTATTCTTTCTACCTCAAGTGATTATTAATCAACTTTATAAAATTAATACTTGTAGTGTTGGGTATTAATTTAAATCTTACAGTACCAAGGCAAAAGTCCAAGGGGAGAAGAAAAGTTTCATGAACCCAAAATGCCATTATTCTTGGCTGTTTTATGAAGCAAACTCTAACTGGCTTGGATGGGGAAAATTCAGGTCTCAATGACCTGATTCATTTCAGAATAGGGCTTTTAGGATGGAAACTCCTTGAGGGCAGGGACTGCTTCCCTTTCAGCTTTCTCTCTGGTACATAAGAAGTGCTTGTGGCTTCATTAACTACTTGATTAGGACAGAAAAATTTCCTCTTAGAAAAAGATTTGTTCTCAGAGACTCTGAATTTAAATTCTGACTCTGACTTGTAGGATTTGGGGCAAGTCCCTCATCTAAAAAAATGATGGTATCAGGGTAGAATTCAAGCGTTTCCATTTATCACCTCGTGACTTTGGACCAGTCCATTATCCTCCAGGCCTCCCGATTTCCTCTTCTAGAAGACCTCTCATTTCCCCTTCAGGTCTCAGTCCTTGAACCCAGGGCCACATGGCCTCCAAGATCTCCCCAGATCTAAATCTGTTCCCCTTTAGGAGCTCTCCTGGGTCTTCTGAACACTGTCTTGGGCTTGCTAAGCATCCTTGAGGTTGGAAAATGTCATTTGGAGGGGCTGCCCCAAATGGTCACTTTTTTAAGGCTATTTCATAGTTTTGTGGGTGTCTATGATTTTCTTTCTCTAGGAA
Source organism: Monodelphis domestica (assembly GCF_027887165.1). Classification (NCBI taxonomy): domain Eukaryota; kingdom Metazoa; phylum Chordata; class Mammalia; order Didelphimorphia; family Didelphidae; genus Monodelphis; species Monodelphis domestica. The sequence continues at coordinate 89,256,970 of NC_077231.1, forward strand.
AAGTCTACAAAAACCCTGTGTATGATGACTTTGATTTCACTGAAGCACCGATGTTTACTCAGCCTCTGGTGAACACTTACGCCATAGCAGGCTATAACGCGACTCTGAACTGCAGCGTTAGAGGAAATCCAAAGGTATGATCCATCCATACCCGTGTTGCATTCAGTGGAAGAATGATTTGACCCAGTACAAGCCTGCCTTGCTCCCAAAGCTGCCTGGGCAAACCTTGTCTCACAAAAGCCTACATGGGATGTTAAAAGTAAATTTCAGGAGGAAGCTAGGTGGTTCCCTGGATTGAGAGCCAGGCCTGGAGTTCAAATCTGGCCTCAGACACTTCCCAGCCGTGTGACCCTGGGCAAGTCACTTAACTCCCATTGCCGAGCCCTTCCCACTCTTCTGCCTTGGAACCAATACACAGTATTGATTCTAAGATGGAAAGTGAGGGTTTAAAAAAAAAACAACCTCTCTATTTTATAAGGGAAAGAACAAAGTCTCTGGATCCCATCTCTGGCACTTAATGCCTACATCACCTTAGGCAAAACACTTTTTCTCATTTGTGAAACAAAGGGGTTGAATTATCTGGGCTCTGAAGTTACCTCCCTTCCTCATGCCTCACTTTCCCAATTGTAAAATGAGGACCTTTGAGTTCCTTTCCAGTCTTTTGCCTATGAGGTTCTTATGAGTTCATGAATAGGCCGCCATGTTGTTCCTCCTCAGAAGTTAATGAATGACGTTTTCCAGATGGATTTCATTTTGCTGGATGGACTTGTGTTTGCTTTTTTATGTTTGCCCCTGCATTATTAGGAAGACAAACAATAGATTAGCCTTTCAAATGCTGTAATCTCTCTTCCCTGGAGATGAGTATTTGCACAGCATATATATATATATAGTAATATGGGCATGGTAATATTTATTTAACTCTTAGGGTTTCCTGACAGGAGGAAAGCCAAGAGGTTGGGGGTGAGAATTTTTTTATTATTATTAAGTGGGAGTTAGAGGCAAGATCGTGTTATGGGAAAATATTTGCTTTGTGCTTCCAAGAGTCCTGGGTTCAAATGCTATCTCTGTTACTCCCTAGCTGTGTGATCTGTAGCTTGATGAAGTCGTTTGACTAAAGAAGAGTAAAGTTTTGGCCTGAAGCCAGATCTCATGGGCTCCAAAGAGGCATATTAGGGAAAAAGAAGCAAGCCCTAGTTACTAGGGCCTAGTAGGGTGTAATAAATAATAATAAGGGACTATATTGATTGGTAATTGATAACTAATAGGTCTTCTTTCTTCAGTCTTTCCCTCCTCCCTCTATACCTCCCTTCCTCCCTCTTCTTCCCTTCTCCCTCCTATTATTTATTACAAGGGAGAATGTCTCTCCAATAAATTCCACAGTGAGAGAGAGTGGAGTATACTAGAAAGAGAGAATGGATTAGTTAGGACCAGAGGCCAGACCCAAGGTCTTAACTGCTTAGCTCACTAGACCTCAGTGTCCTCACATGCAAAATGAGGGCAGTACTTGTACTACCAATCTCTCAGAATGGTTTAAGGTTTAAAATACTGGAGAGATGAAAACCTTAATTAAAAGAAAAGGTAAAAATAGTAAGTAGTGGGAGGGAGGAGAGGAGGGAAAGAACATGAATCATGTAGCCGTGGAAAAATATTCTAAATTAAATAAATAAATACAATTTAAAAATAAATAAATAGAAAATACAGGAATAAAAAAAAATTTAAGTAAAAATTAAATTAAAAAAAAAACTCATCCCAGGGGGGGAAAAATAGTAGTGAGTAGTGTTACTTTCCTGGAAGGGTTTACAAAGGATCTCAAGACGTGATGGATGAGTTGATATTATAGCCAGGACCAATCAGTAAAGGGCAGCCATTTCTTTACTCTCACAAAAATAATTCTGAATGAATCTGTCTCCTTTTTCTGGGATTACTCATTAGAATTCTCTACAGAGGCAGTGAATTCACTGAAACAGAAATAATAACTATTGCCGCTGGGATTCTTCTTACTCTTTCCCTAGAAGTCTTCTAAAATTTTGTTTGTTCAATGTTGATTAACTGCCATGCCCAAGCCCAGGCTAGAGCAGGTGATGCAAATACACCTCCCTCCTCTCTAGACATAGAGGGGGGACTCCTGATGTGAAGCTCCACAGACATTGCTAACCTTGGTTACTGTATTGATTGGTGTTGCTCAAATATTTTTCTTTGTGTAAAAAACAGTTCAGGGGGTAGCTAAAGTGGCTCAGTGGATAGAGAGTCAAGCCTGATGACAAGATGTCCTGGGTTCAAATCTGGCCTCAGATACTTCCTAGCTGTATAACTTAACCCCCATTGCCTAGTCCTTATTCATCTTCTGCCTTAGAATCACCACATAGGTTCCAAGATGGAAGGTAAACGTTAAAAAGAAAAATAGTTCAGTGCCAGGAATGGACATAACATCAGGAAATGCCTGATATCTAAAACCAAAAACCACCAATACAACTTTTTTTCCTTCATTGGCTTTGATATTCCTCTTCTAAACATTTTACAATTCATTCCTCTCCCCCTCTCTTTACCCCTCCTATCATAAATACAGCCCAAAATCACCTGGATGAAAAATAAAGTCGCCATCGTGAATGACCCAAGATATAGGATGTTCAGTAACCAAGGAGTCTGTACTTTGGAGATCCGTAAGCCCAGCCCCTATGATGGAGGGACCTACTGCTGTAAAGCAGTCAATGAGCTGGGGACAGTGGAAATTGAATGCAAGCTGGAGGTGAAAGGTATGAACTCTAAAATCTTAAGTTAATGAACCAAAGCGAACTAGACCTTTTAAAAAAAATCATCCCCGATAAGTCCAATGACAAAAATATGCTTATAGAGCTTAAAGATGGGGGAAAGCTTTTAAACCTCCTTTTGTTCTGATATGATAAATGAGGGTAATATAATCATTTCACATGGACCTGTATTATTCTGTGCAAGTCTTGTCTACTTAAGGTACAGTGACTAACATCAATGGAACGCCAAGGTGTAAGCAGGTTGGTGAGTATAAATAGAACGATGATAACATCCTAGGGAAACAAGTGAAATGCGTTTATTCAATGAAATAGTGATTCGAGAGGGGAGATTCATTTTTTTAATGCTTTGAGTCAAATAATCATAACATCAGAGGAAGGATAGGATGGAGTATAATCATGGATAAATGCTATTGGCTACTACTCAAGAAAACAACCCAAAAAAATGTAATGTATATGGGATATAATCTGAAAAGTTCATTTAAAACAATCCTAAAGAACTTGTGCTTCTTATCTATGTATTTAATTTGTTTTTGTTTTAAAAGATGTTACTTTTTAAAATGCATTTTAAGCTGTGAGGATGCTTAAGGATCTATGGACTACAGATTTCCTTGGCATAACTTGCCAAAACATGGTTATTCTCTATCGACCCATTCCACACAGCCCTTTGGCCATCATGTCCTCAGTACTCTTTGGGTAAACAAAGAATACTGGAGTAAGTATAGGTATTCTTGTTTACTCATGTGACATAGCATAATTGGTCATCACCTTTATGCTTTATGTTTTTCCTGGAAACCAGAGTGTGTTTTGAGTTTCCATTGAACCCTTTCAGTCAACAGGATGACCATGGCTAGAATATCTGACATGATCCTGAAGCATCTTTTCTTGTTCTCATTGTATTAAATTCTTGAGGCTCTGTTTTTTTTTTTCCTTGCATTTCTATAAGATGGAATTTCCTAAACTAGGAAATGTGACATGGGCTTGGAGTCAGGAAGACCTGATTTCAAATCCTGCCTCTGACCCATTAGCTGTGTGATCCTGGGCACTCAATCTATCTAAGCCCCAGTTTCCTCATCAATAAAAAGAGGAGAGTGGGGAGGTGGGAGTGGGAACTTGATAACCTTTAAAGTCCCTGGTAGCCCTAGATCTATGTTTCTGTATTCCTGGCCTGGGCTTTTTGTTTAGTTTTATTTTGTTTAACCCTACTTACTCATGAAAAAGCTCCATTTTGATGTTTATTTCTGAATCTCAAAAAACAGAGGCTTAAGGGATTTCTATTATGAAACTGACCTTTTTACTCTAAAATTTGAGCAAAAAGATCTATGGGTAGATCCCTCACCTTACTTCAACAAGTCAAATGAGTAAATATGGTTGAGAATTGAATATATGCCTTTTAAAAATTGTCTTTAGGAGCTTAACTTTATTTTTTTTTCTATTTCATGATTTTGTCTTTGATTATGTAGCATCATTTATAGTCAGTATAAATGTATCATGGGAATTATTTTTTCTGAATAGGTGAATTTGGATTAAAATATAGAGGTATATTATTACATTTCCCCAAGTTTTATGGTTGTGGTAGTCAGATCAATATTTTTCCTGCTGCTTTCTTGACTTAATCAAAGAGTTGTTTTGGATTCAAACCAAACAACCAATAATTAAAAGTACTGCAGCTTGCATCTCAATGAACATAATGCCATTTTCAGTTTCAACTGTCAAATTTCAACAGGTATTCAGCATTGTTTTTCAATATAATAATGTTCATGTGAAAATTTGCAAAACACCTTCTAAAAAATAATTCCTCTACAACATGTTTGAAAGTAAATGAAATCTCTAGTCATATAAAATTATAATATTATAAAAGTAGTTTAGGAAAGTGTATCTTGGGGGGGGGTTAAACATGGGATTCTCCTTATACTTTGCTATTCAAATTTTAAATAAGCATTTTGTTGAATTAGTCAGTGAATTCATGTTATGTGAACTTTGATAGCTTGGAAAACATTATTGGTTCTGAAGGCAATAGTTGATTGAAATAGAGTTAAAATGTTTAAAATTTTTAAAAGGTAAGAATGTCAACTGAGAATAAAATAAACACCAGTCCCACTATTCTAATTCTGCAGTGATATATCAAGGATTAATTACCCCGGGACAACCACTCTTCTTGGCGGGGCAGCAACAGGTTTAAAAAATTCATATCCCACTGGATATTACTTTCCATTCCATTCCTATTTTACATGAAAATGCATTTTGCATGTAAAGCTTGCCTTTCCTTCTGCTTTTAGACTGTCCTCATTAGTACTCATGGCATACAGCAGTTATGCCATGAGTGAGGAAGGCCAAATTATTCAAGGACAGTAAACTGAGGGAGAAGATAGGCTATTAGGTGGAAGATCAAGTAGCGTAACAGACCACAAAGTCACAATTATAAATCATCTTATTGTTAACAACCAGTCTCCTATAAGCTTGGGATCTCCCTAAATCTTGTCTTGCTAGATTTTAGATTATCTTCCTTTCAGTCCAGAACACTCCAGAGTACAACTGAACCAGATTGAAATGTAACTGGGAAATATTCAACAAGATACATAAAAATGCAAGAAAATATCATTGATTTCACATTTGGAAACCAAGTCAATATATGGCCCATAGGATTCCTTATGTATAGAGTAAGAGCTCCTATTTCTATTTGTTTGACTTCCCTGCTTTAAGACAAGTTTATGAATTAACTCCTTAAACTTCATGGCAAGGTAAAAGTCTGAGCAATTTTAAATACCTAAATTTTAGAAAGAGAGTCTGGGACCTTTTGGCCATAAGTTTAACTTTTCTGGGCTTTAGGTCTATAACAGGCACTACCGGTCAATTGGAACATCTTTAAAAGACTGAAATTAGTATGGAGATTTTTTTTATATCCTTAAATGAAACCCAAGACACTTCCAGAACTCTGCTTGATGGTATATCATATATAAAACTAGGTTTGTTTAATACATGATATATATATATATATATATATATATATATATTTTCAAATCATAGGATAAGCAAGAATAGCCATTCCAATTTAGGATACTAAAATCTGTGAGACAGAGAAAATTGCTTCATCTCCCTAGCCTCAGTTTCACCATTTGTAAAATGACTCTTTGGACTCAATGGTTCCTTCCAGTTTCATATTGATGATCCTACAATCAACCAGTCAATAAGCATTTCTAGGCACTGAAGTTAGAAAAGCAAAAATTAAATTGTCCCTTCCCTCAAGGAATTTTATATTCTAAATATTACACTATCCTGATTCAGTCAGAGCCCTGAAAAAAAAAAGCAGTAGCTTTCCTCATCCCAGTTCCACACACTACTCTTCCCCTTCCTTCAAATTAGGGGTACACTAAGGGTTCACCTCCAGTTGTAAAAGGCGAGACTCCATGGAACGAGCACAAAGAACTTAGATTGACTTGATAATTTTGCCTTTTAGAGTTTCAGCATATATATATGTATCCTAGTGCCATGTCTGTGTTTTTCTTTTGTTGAAAAACACCATATATATATGCTGTAGTTTCTTTTCAAGCTTATGGTTTGGAAGCTCTTCCCGTAAACATCCATCTCACAATCTGAGTGGCCATCCCATTCGCTAAGCCAAAAGACTAGGAGTCAACCTTCCTTGGTCCTGCCTATTAATAAAGCTCTCACTTATTAATGAGCCCTTTGGAGTGGTACTGGATCCTGCCTTTTCTTGTCCAAACGCTTCGATTCATTAAATCATCTCCTCATCTACCATAACTGTGAAAATAATGTGATCCAACAAGTCATCCACTTTGGTGTCAGCCCTTTCTTAATGCTTACCACTTCTCTCTCTCTCTCTCCCTTAGTTGTAGCGCAGTAAGGATTTTTGAATGTATATTGTCATCTCAGGTAAGCTTTCATACGGTTTCGCCCTATGAAGCTTATGACTGTCATAAGCCATACGGAGCCTGTGGAGTATGGCATGATTTTCATTATGTGACCTAATGAAAATGGGATGTCCTTAACCACTAACCGAGTCGTTTAAGTACGTATTTCAGAAAATTTGAAATTAATCGCCAATACTTACCCCGGCATTCTAGGAAAATGTTTCAGGCATGACATAGAGAGCATGAGGCTTTGGATGTAGCTGGAGACAGTGGGACAACAGCATCCTGCGGCTAACTGCATCAAGGAATGGACCCATAAACAAATGGCAGCATCTCTTCTGAGACGTGATTGGATTTTTTTTTTTTAAGAAAAGAATGGTTTTCTGAGACTTGCATCTGGGGAGGTTTTCAAAGAATGTTTCAAAGCATGCTGTTTCTGTCTGAATTGCACTTTTGTTAGAGATTAGGAAAGCCCTTCCCTAAAAGATTTTGGTAGGTTGTTCTGAGAGGATTTCCTTTTTTTTTTTTAAATAAAACTTAGAAACAAAGGTAAGTACAAGGGATCCCTGGGTGTTTACACCAGATACAAGGGCTGTCCTATTATCTTCAATGCAACATTTATTGCCTTCCTCACTTTGGCCCCCAGAAAAAATAGGTATTCTGATGAATTTATTTTAGATTTATGCAGGAATTGTCCCATTGTTCTTTCCCCGGTTTTGCTGGGTCAAATCCACTTAATTAGGGGAATGAAGGTTATGATGGTGTGTGAGGTAACTAAAAGAAGTCAGGAGAGCCTGAGATCAAATGTGACCTGCCGTGATCTAGGCTGTGTCATTACCTCTCATTGACCCAGGCAACTCTCCAAGCTAGCAGGTGAAGAGGAGATGTTGTTCTGCATTGGTAGAGGGAGTTTCTCCAGAAAGAGTTCCTTCCATTGATGAAATCACAAATGGTGCCCTTCATCCTTCACTCTCTATCACCCTCCCTCCCCACCAAATTTTTAAACAGTGAAAATGGATCCTGACACTGATCCATCATCTAAGTACATTCACTGCTCTTAAGTCACAAATAGACTATTCACATCCATGCTAAAAGAGGAGTCAATATTTTGAAACCAAATGAAATATGAATGGCAATGGGCATCCCTTGAGCACTTATAAGACTTGCTTCGAAACTTACCTCTTCCTCCAAAACACCAACTGTGTTTCTTCCCAAATGCACGCAAGTCAGGAGAAGATTCCCCAGCTTTGGCCCTCTTTCTCCTGGCAGCTAGCACTCCCAAACAATAAAGTCGGTGTGCCTCTCTCCCATATCTTGAACTATTTCCTTTTCTCCTTCTTTGTAGGTGGGCTTTCCTTCTGCAGGCTTCTCTTGCAAGGTGTGCCTCCAAACATAATTGATTCATATTTGCGAGACTTGGAATCAAGCAATCCTGAGGGAAACTGAGGCTGTCCAGTGTTTCCCTGCTACTGTAGTGAAAACTGGTTGCCAGTGGGAAAACACTTTTTTTTTTGGTTATTGTTCTTCCAATAGCAACCCAAGTGTGGTCATTTCTTTCCTCCTTCTGTTGAAAATAAACTATTTACATGGATTGCTTAGAGTGGACATTCTTGGAAAGATCCCAATTGGAAGTCAGGCATTTGGTAATATTCAGCCTCTCTTCGTGTTTGATGATAATTATAACTTATTTAAAAAAAGAAAGTTCTAGCATAAGCATGCACCGTGATTTATGTTTGTCAAGACTGCAGAGTACCTTAAGTGTATTTTCCCCAAGCCTAGCAATAAGTCAGAGACGATGCAGGAGACTCTAAACCCTCTCCATCTCCTGTGGAAAAGGGATGCTTCTCAGCTCCCAGGATCATTCACTTCGGACGGCGCACTGCTCTGCTGTCCAATAGCAATGCATCCCTGCATTGGCCAGTTTTCAACTGAATTCACTAAAATGTCATATTTCTCAAGCTCTCATCTTGAAAACCAAGTCATTCTCAGCAGAAGGCAGAATGTGTTCAGCATTGTATAATAATAATTTCAACAACAAAGTGGTTTTGTTGAGGGGAAAAAACCCACCTCCCTATCCTGTTGTGTGTGCTGTCTTTTTTTTTGTGGTGGGGGTGAGGCGGGGGGAGGAGGTTATGGGTAAACTGACCAGATTAAACCAGAAAAACAACAGGCCAGTGTCTCCACTGGTGCCCATTTCTCCAACCCAGAGGACCACAGTAGTAGCAAGCTGAGACTGAGGGGCATTTCATATCCATTGCCAAAGGCACATTAAAGACAGCCTTACAGATAGATATATTTATTTTTAATTGAGCAGCCCCAAAACAGTTCTGCTGTCAACTTTTCAGTAATTCCTCTGGTGTTTCCTGAGGTGGTAGTGCTGGGAGAAAGAGGGTCAATTCTGCCTGCTTCATCATCAGTGGAGGGCATAGGGAGGGAGCATCAGAGGTGAAGTTTGCTATAGAATTCAAACCCTTACTTTCTGTTTTAGTAACAAATATAAGATGGCATGCCAGGCAAGGATGAGGCAATGGGGGTTAAATGACTTGTCCAGGGTCACATAGCTAGGAAGTATCTGAGGGCAGATTTGAACCCAGGTCCTCAACTCCAGACCTAGAACTCTATCTGCTGAGCCACCTAGTTGCCTTTTGAATGCAATTCTTGCTATATATACCTATATATCCATGACTATTCAGTAGCCCCAAAGCATTGTGGGCTGATATTTTACATAGTATAGAATCACAAAATTTTAAGTCATTCTTTCTCATTGCATTGGAGCTTAGGGATAATGGTAGTGATTATTAATTAATTACTAAAGCTTGATCATATTTTTAGAATGTTCTGAGGTTTATTAATTGATTCATATACATGTTCTCATTTGGTCCTTACAAAAATTTTTTATTATTAATATATAAATAATATTTATATGTTTATCATTATTTAGTATTTATTTTATTAACATAAATAGCATATTTTATCATTATTTTTAAGATGTTAAAATTCATTTATTTTTACTTATTATATACAGAAATATAAATATTTGTTTATATTGATATCATTAAGTATTTGTGTTATTTTTATAGTATTGTATTATATTATTTTTATTATTATTTATTAACAATAAGCATCATTATCCCTACTTTAACTTTACAGTTGGATATTAGGCAGCTCGGTGGCATAATGACTAGAGTATGGGACATGTAGGAAGGAAGACCTGAGTTTAAATCTTGCCTCAGACACTTTTGGTCTCATACAACTCACTTAACTTTTCTCAGCCTTAGTTTTCTCATCAGTAAAATTGTAATAATGACAATAACAGTATATCTCAGAGTGGTTATGAGGATCAAAAGAAATAACTTATCTAAAGGATTTTCAAAACTTAGAGCACTGCATGACTTTCTGAAGGTCACACGGTTTGTGAGTTTCAAAGGCAACATCTGAATTCTGGTCCAATGGGCTCTCTCTCCTGCCATGTTGTTTCTAATTATAAGGGCAGGTGCCCCAAGGAAGAGAAAGAAGAAGGTAGTCCAGGTAGTTGCAGTGTTTGGGGAGAAGGTAACCAAGCTATACTCCTAGGAGAAGGCTGGAATTCTGGAAAGGGAAGTAAAAAGGAACACTTCTTCAGAGAGGAGAAAATTATTTGCGAGGTATGTGAAAAACAGAATAATATGTTGAGATAGCATGGACGTCCAAAGGGTTGAGCATCTTCCATGATCCAGAAGCAGCAGCAGCTACCCAGAGAAGGTTCCATGCTTCAAGACACTGCCCAGAGAGAACCCTTGTCCTTGAAGGGTTCTGTCCTTGAAGCTGGTTCACAGACAATCCTGCAAGTTGATTTGAGAAATGTGGAACATCTTTAAGAATCCAGGAAAAATCTCCTGCAGCTGTTGTAGAAGCAACCAAATGTACTAGCAGCATAAAAATCAGGTCATGCCTAAAAGAGTGGGTTCTAACCCCTGAGAGCACATGGAGCTGCTTGTTCATTCCTCTCCTTCCATTCTCCCTTTCCCTAAATGGAACTTCTCTACTCTAAAATGTGCCTTCTTCGGGAGAACTGGAACTTGGAACTCCAGGTGTTAGAAAAGTAGATTTTGTTTTTCCACCCAAATTTCAGAATGACTTTGGTTGGGTTTGGCAATGCCTTCCTGTAGCAGAGACTTAATAAATGTTTGTTGTCACTTACTGGCTCTAGGACCCTGGGCCACTCCTTTAGCTTTTCCAGTCCAGTTTCCTCATCTGTAAAATGAAGGAATTAGACTCAATCTGCTTATTCCCAAGGTCCCTTCCAATTCAAAACCCTTACAACTTGAAATCTCTGATCTTCTGAATAATGTCATTTAACAAACTGGTTTTATTTCTAGTCATTCCATTCATTGAGGGAACTTAAGTATCATTAAGGGAATTAAAAGTTTGTAAAATATTATAATAATTGTGGAGAACAAATGGGAATCTAGGAATTGCTTTTCAACTCATTGATAGGACAGTATGTGAAAAGTATCATAAAAAGCAAAAACACTTTTAAAAAAAGGACCAACCTGTACATAAAAAATGGAAAAAAGACCAATCTGTACAAAAATATTCATAGCTATTATGTATAATCAGTAGAAAATTTGATAATACAGATAGTTCAATAATTGGAGAATCGCTCAATAAATGACCACATATTAATGGAATATGCAGATGCCATCAAAAATAGGAAGCATATAGAGACACAGAAAATACCAGGATAAAGTGATGCAAAGTCACAAAGCCAGAACTCTATGTACATTGACTGTAACAATATAGAAAGAACACATAGGAAGGAAGGAAGGAAGGAAGGAAGGAAGGAAGGAAGGAAGGAAGGAAGGAAGGAAGGAAGGAAGGAAGGAAGGAAAGAAGGAAGGTAGGAAGGAAGGAAGGAAAGAAGGAAGGAAGGAAGGAAGGAAGGAAGGAAGGAAGGAAGGAAAGAGGGAGGGAGGGAAGGAAGGAAGGAAGGAAGGAAGGAAGGAAGGAAGGAAGGAAGGAAGGAAGGAAGGAAGGAAGGAAGGAAGGAAGGAAGGAAGGAAGGAAGGAAGGAAGGAAGGGGAAAAGGATTTTAGGAAGAAAAGACCATTTCTAGCTGAAGGGGAAAGGAGATTAGGAACAGACTGAGATAATTGTAGAAAAGATATGTTGGGAATATGAACTCCTGGTTTATCAACTGAGAAATGGCTGAACAGTTCATAATATATGAATGTATGAATCATTGCTCTGTAAGAAATGAGAGGGTAAATTTAAAGAAATATGATATCACATAGGAATTGATGCATAGTAAAATGAGCAGAATCAAGAGAACAATTTATGTGAGAGAAAAAGAACTTTGAAAGACCTTGGAACTCTGATGGAAACATTGACCCATATTCACGAGACTGATGAAACAGCCCTCCCACTTCTTGGTAGAGGCTAGATTAGGGGTGCAGAATCAGATAGGTATGCTGACACAGCAAATATAGCTTAAAAATATATTTGCTACAGGAGAAGATTTCTACTCTGGTAGTTGGAAAAGTGGGTAGGGATTAGTGAAAGACATTAAGGAAAATTAACACTGAGTTTTATTGAATAATATTTCTATGTGGGATCATTTCCCCAAGCTCCTCATCCTCCCAAGGTCAGGCTGAAAAAGACTATTTCCAAGCTAAGGTTACTCCTAGGTTACTGGGATGAAAGGTCTTGTCTTCTGTGAAGAGCTTGTTAACCCTGGAAGGCAGGGCTGCTCAGTCATAGTGAACTTTCACTCACCGGAAAGTAGGGTGTGTTGGAGTTTTCCTTATTTGATAAAGACCCACCTCCTTTGTGATGAAGTAAGGAGGGAGGAGATGAGATCTCTAAGTCCACTTCCATTTTGAAATATCTACCTATGGGAACTATGAGGAGAGGTCCAAAGGCCAAACCTTCATACCAGTCAGAAAGAGAACACTCCTCCCTCTGAAGGAGAGGGTCAAAGCTCATTGGGAATCTTTTAAGGAAGAGGCTGGGGAAAGAACTGTTCTTTGTTAATGGGCTTGCATGCTCCCAATAATAATCAGTTATTCTCGGGGAAAGAGCTTCATATTCTTTATTGATTAAGATTTGGGCATTATAACATAAAAAAGGAGCAATTAAAAAAATTTTAACTACAAAGAAGATACCTATTCTTTGATCCTGTGGTACTAATGGCCTAAAAAACTCAGAGAAAAGGAATATGTATGCCCCAAAGAAGTCTGAGATAGAGGGAAAAGACTCCTATTTACAAAAATACTATGGTGTCTTAGGAAATGACAAATTTGACAAGTTTGGAGTAGTGTGGCAAGATGTATGATTTGATGGAGAGCAAAATATACTGAAAAAGAGGACAACTCCCATAGTGACAACAAAAATAAGATCAAAGAAAATAACTTTGAGAGACCTTAGTATTCTGATCAAAGCAGTGATCAAAAGTGATTTCAAGAGGCTGGTGTGATGAAACACATCTCCATCTCCTTGATAGAGAGGTGAGGAACTAGAGATGCAGAAGGAGATGTGCATCCTCAGATACACACATCAATATATATTTGTTATGAGAGAAGGCTTCTGAGAAGGGACTAGGGAGGAAGTGAGAGCAGGTTAGGAGTGGACCCATACGAACACACATAAAGAGCATTAGTAACATTTTTGATAAACAGAAGAAAACAAAAATAGTGCAAAAGGGACCCAAAAGCCACTTTCTTATTATCCTTTTTTTCTTTCTTTCTTTCTTTCTTTCTTTCTTTCTTTCTTTCTTTCTTTCTTTCTTTCTTTCTTTCTTTCTTTCTTTCTTTCTTTCTTTCTTTCTTTCTTTCTTTCTTTCTATCATCTCTCTTTCCTTCCAATCATTCACCAATCTAGCTATCCATCCATTATCTATCCATTCATCCATCTGTCCATCTATCATCTCTCCATCCATCTACCTTTCCTTCCATCCATCCAACTATCATCTATCCATCCATTCATCTAATCATCTATCTATCTATTAACATTCCTCCCTTTCCTTGTTTCCATCCATTCCATCCATCTTATCAATATACATATACCTATACCTGCATACATATATATGAGTACATGAGCAGGTCCACATGTATATACATATATGTGCACATATACACACCCACATGCAACAAGGCAATACACCCACATATACATAAAACAAATGCATACACATTTTACATGCACACAGTATACACCTATCTACCTACCTACAATACATGTGCACATCCAATACATACACATATATAAGTCTGAATCATCATTAAGTATTTATTATTATGTACTATGCACTGGGGATTATGCCAGCCACTAGGGTTTTAAGTACAAAGAATGAAAAATCTCTGCACATAATAAACTTCCATTCAGGAGCAGTTAGGTAGGTCAGTGGCTAGAGCACCAGGCTTGGAGGTGGGGATTCTGGGGTCCTAACTGCAATCCTGGGCACCCCCGGTTGTCTAGCCCTGACCACTCCTCTGCCTTGGAACTGATTCTTAATACTGATTCTGAAACAGAAGGTAAAGGTTAAAAAAGAAACATCCAAATGAGCATTGATGTAATGTGACTGAATAAAAACATTCCATACCAGGTCCTTTGGGATGGAGGGTGCTAAAAGCTGGAGCAAGGGGGAAAGACTTTCATGCAGAGGGTTGAGTTTAAGCTGTCTTAAAGGCAGAGAGGGACTCTGACAAGGAAGGAAGGAGTGAGGGTACTCCAGGCATGGGGGATAGCTAGGGCAAAGGCTTCGAGATGGGAGATGGGGGTAGGGGTCCTGAGTAAGAAAGAGAAGGAAATCTGGTTGCTCTAGATGTCACAGCGCAGGAGGAGGGGTAGTATCCAATGAAGCTGCAAAGTTAGAGCCAGGCTGTAGGACTACAAAAGCTACACAGGTGAGTCAATAGAGCATTTGAAGCTGGAAGCGATCTGCATTTAATGAACCTTACTTAGGCAGCAGTGTGTGTGTGTGGGGGGGGGGGGGGGCTGAAGGAGTTAGAGAAAAGGCAGGAAGACCAATTCTGAGGCTGTGGCAATAATCAAGATAAGAGGTGCTAATGATTCTGAATTATGGAGGAGCTGAGTGAGTGGAGAGAACATCAGTCCATCAATTCTTATTCAAACCCCTTTCATGCTTTTTTGGTATTGAACCATTTGTGGTTCATGATGAAAAAAGGCATTTAGTTTTTTGTTTTTTTTATAATGCACAAGATGGAGCAGCTAAGTCGCTCAGTGGTTAGAGAGTCAGGCCTAGAGACAAGAGATCCTGGGTTCAAATATGACCTCAGATACTTCCTAGCTGTGGCACCCTAGGCAAGTCACTTGCCTCCTCGTTGTCTAGCCCTTACTGCTCTTCTACCTTGGAAATGAAATTCTAAATCAGATTTTAAGTCAGAAGGTAAAACTTATTAAAACAAATAAAATAAACGCACATGGTGGAAAGGAGCAGAAGGGGACAAAAATAGAACACTTTTCCCCCCTAACCTTGATAAACCTAGAATAATATCTAGGGATAGAGGCTCAAGCTGTGGTTTCAGGGGGTCAGAGAACTCCAAAGTGCAGAAGTTCTAACAATACAGATCAGCTCCATATAGTTTTAGGGAATTGTCTAAGTCAGGGAGTGGATAAGTAACTTGTTCAGGATCACAGAGCCAGTAGGGAGGACTTGCACATAGGTCATAATATCATAGATTTAGAGATGGAAGGGATTTTAGAGGTCATTGAGTCCAACTCCCTCACTGTCTTAGGAAGAGAAAACAATAATTAGTTGAAGACATTTGTACACAGGTTACTGCACCAAAAAGAGTTGAATCTCTTACAAAGTGTTTTTCCTTAAAAGCAGATGAATTACTTCCTCAAATATAGGTTAAAAGTAAATTTGCCATTCCCTTAGCTCAGAAATTTGGTTCTGATTTTGCCCTTCCCTTTAGGGAAGAAAAACCCCCATCATGATCTCTTGAGTGTCTTCGGTCCCATAAAATGCTTGATCTGAAGAGTGGATTCATCCTGGAACTCTATGTGATGAAAATGTAAAAAAAATAAAAATAAAAATCTAGAATGATTCATACTGTAGGGAAAGGATTGACCTTATCTGGTTTCAGGCAGACATTCACCTAAGAAATTACAAAGCTCCAACAAATCTTGGGAAACAGAGAAATTTATTAGGAGAAAAGGTTAAATGGCCAAGAGGAAAGATGGAGGTTTCCTCCTCAAAAAGGAAGAAGGGAGAGCTTCTATAGTACATACTACACAATAGGTGGAATGTACAGAGTAGGAGGGAGAATCAGAGGGATTTGGGGAGACCTTGATGTACAGTCATAAAAGCATGAAGGGTTAAGTTATCACATATTTACATTTCCATCTAGGGGTTTCATATGTGTGAGTCATCTTTTGACCTTTTGTAGACCAGTTTTCTGGCCAAACCCTATTCCTGAGGTCAAGGGCCAGTCCGCTTGTCATGTGTCCAAGATTCCCAGGGGTCCCTTGTCCCACCACAATTCCATCAATGGAGAATGTTGCTGTTCAAATCAGAGATATTAGGTTCAAATCCTGCCTATGATACCTGTATGACCTTAGACCAATCATTTAACTTCCCCAGGCCTCAATTTCCCCATCCGTAAAGTGACAAATTTGTACTAGATATCCTTTGAGATCCCTTCCAAGTTCTTGATCTATGATTCAAAGTATATGGTGTTAAACAATAGTGGTTCATACAGTCTGTTTTCTTGGCTGTGCAGCCTTGGGCAAGTCACTGATCCTCCTAGGTCCTTAATTTCCCTGTCTGTAAAATACTAGTCTAAATGACCTTTGAAGCCTTAGACCTATGATATTATAGATCTCTTTGTAACATCTCTAGGACTCAGATCTAAAGCTCAGGTTTTTAACCAGTCACATAGTTAAGATGCCTTGAAGGATAATTAATACTCTAATAGATTGTAAAATATGCAATCAGTTAAATGCTGGCAAGACTGTGGGAAAGCAGATACTTTCATGCACTGTCAGCAGAACTGTGACCTGGCCCAGTCGAATCTGGAAAGCAATTTGGAACTATGTCCAAAAAAAGCTATTTAACTATGCACAGCTTTTGACCCAGTGGCAAAAAATCAAAGAGTATGGGAAAAGACACATATGTACAAAAATATTTATAGCAGTACTTTCAGGGTGAAAAAGTACTAGAAATTGGGCAGGGGGAGGTGCACAACAACTAAGGACAGCTGAACAAGTAATTGTATGTGAATATGATAAAATACTATTGTGCTATAAGAAATGATGAAAGGGAAGATTTCAGAAAAATCTGGGAAGATTTGTATGAACTAATGTAGAATGAAGTAAGCAGAACCAGGAGGAGAATAATTTATACAGTAAACAACAACATTGTAAAGATAATTGACTTTTAAAGACTTAGGGACTCTGATCAACAAAAGGACCAGTGAGTTCCAAAGGATGAAGTGATGAAACTCGATATCCATCTCCAGTTAAAGAACTGATGGACTCAAAGTACAGCAGTTTGAAGAAGATTTTATTTTTTCCACCTTTCCTTCCTTCCCTCCTTCCTTCCTTCCCTCCTTCCTTCCCTCCCTCCTTCTTTCTTTCCTTCCTTCCTTCCCTTTTTGTTATTGGACTTGGCTAATCCAGAAATTTGTTTTGCATGACTACACATTTTTATAATGGGTTTTGCTTTTCTTGCCTTTTCAATGGGGAAGAGGAGGGAACTGGGCTGATGGAATGTCTTGTGGAGAAGAGCTAGAAAGTGGGAGAAAGGACAGTTCTGAAGACTTATGACCAAATATGTGATCCACTGTCAGAGAAATAACTGGTGGAACTAGATAGAGATCAAAATATACTATCTTACACATTAGTTTATTTATGCTTTTATTTGGGGGTTTTGGTTTTATGTGAGTATTCTTTTACAACAATGACCAATATGGAAGTATGTTTTGCATGATAATACATGTACAGTCCATATCAAATTGCTTACCATCTCTGGGAGGGGAGAGGGCAGAGAGGGAGGGAGACAATTTGGATCTTGTGATAATTTCAGAAAATATATGTTGAAAATTATTATTACATGTAGTTGGGAAAATAAAGTATCTTTGAGTAAAAAAAATAAAAAAAAAGAAAATGGGTGAAAAGTCACATAGGAACAGCTCCAATAAGATAGACTCTGAGATGATGAACCTCAGAATTGGGATCCCAAACCCCAAAGTCATCATCCATCATCTTCCCAGAAATGTTCTTTTCAGAAGTCCTGATAAGCACAGGTCATATAAGCTTATCCATAGCATTTCTCCCAGAGGAGAGCATGAAATTAAAGATGCATCTATTGTCTAGCCCTAAACACCCTCACTTTCCTCTATGGTGTGATGAGGTCTACCTGGGAAAGTGGCTGTCTTTCATCATGGTCTGGGGCTAGGTTGTCTTTAAGCTAGGCTGTATCCAGAAATAGTGTAAAAAAAAAAAGAATTGTTTCCATTACAATTTCTGAGCTTGCTCTCCACCCTGGACAACTGACTATTGATCAATCCCCATGGCGTGGAAAGCCAGATAAATAGCAGGATTATATTTCTGGTTGTGCAACAGAGAACATTTGTGATAGAATACTTCTGCTTAGCAGTTACATTGTGAGGTAAGAGGCCTGGAAGATTATCTGGGGCATGGTGCTCATGTCATGTGAGGATTGATGGGTAGAGGAAGTGGAGAGAATATCCTAATCCTGAAAATCATAGACTTTTTGAGAGGTGAGAAATCTTGGAGATCAACCCCAACCCCCTCATTTTACAGAGGAGAAAATGGAGGCCCTGAGAACTTGAATTATTCAAGAACACATTATTGGTCCCTGAAGAACTAAGTCCAGAGTTCAGGGCTTTGGGTTTCCAGGATAGCCAATGTCCTTCCTCTTCATGACATGCCTAACTCATCTTCCATTACTCCTGGATTCCTAGAGTGAGAAGGAAGGAGTGGGAATATCAGTGGGAGCCTTTCTTAAGACCTAAAATGGAGCACTTTCTTTTTCTTTAGTCCTGAGAATGGGCAGTCAAGCTTTTTTGTGTGTGCCCAATGGGGGTGTTGTCTATCTGAAGGATGAAGCCCATGTTTGGTGCTTTGAATCTGGAGTCCAATTAAGGTTGTTCCTTTCTATGAATCACTGAACAAGTCACTTAACTTTCTGGGTCTCTGTTGTGCTTCTCTGTAAAGTGGATTTGAACCAGATGATCTCTAAGCTTCTTTTCCAGCTCCACATCTCAGCTCTTAATCATCTTCTTACACAGTCAAGCCAATTAATCCATCAACAAGCATTCATAGGCACCTATTATGTACAAGGCCAAATTTCATTAAACACCACATAAGATGCTAGGTCTTCCAGCCAACAGCCAGTTAATGGGAGTTGGAAGTATCTGTACCAGGGCCTCAGAACCACCTGAAGAGAGGTAGATACCAGCTCTGTAAGAATCATCAGAGTTCCTGTGGTGGAAATAAATGTGTTGTCCAAAGGAGAAAAAGGCTGCCCCAACATCTAGTAGATTGCTCATTACTAGAGATTGAATCACCACTTTTTAAAGCATCATCCATTGACCCTCAAGCTAGAAGGGTTGGAACAGTTAGGTGGTCCAGTAGATAGAGCCACCAGGCCTAGAGTCAGGAAGATCCGAGTTTAAATCCCACCTCAGACATTAGCTGTATGACTGTGGATGTCACTTAACACGATCTGCCTCAATTTCCTCACCTGTAAAATGCGCTGGAGAAGGAATTGGCAAACCAGTCCAATATTTTTACTAAGAAAATCCCAAATAAGATCAATAACTAGTCCAACCCTCTCCCTTTACAAAGAAGTGACTGGCCCGAGATCACACAAGCAATAAGGGGCCGAGCTAGGAATGCGGGAGTCATCTGGATGGACTAGATGACTCCTCAGGCCCGGTCCAGATCGAGCTCTTGTTCGTGTGACTTCCCTGGGCCTCAGTTTCTCTAGCTGTCAAACGAAGGCATCTGCCGCAGGGGCCCCTTCCTGCTCTAGGGCTTTGATCCTCTGTAATAGGAGCCAGATTAAAGTATGCCCCATCATGGCAAGTGCCCTGCCTGGACCTGAGTTTTCCTTCTTGTCGCCATCCTACCCGCGTACCCCGAGAGCCTTTGAAGGGCCGGCTCGTGGGCATGTGCGCGCGGAGCCCCTACGGCAGAGAACTAAAGGCCCCGCCCTTCATGCCCCGCCCCGGGCTCCGCCCCTCCGGCCCCGCCCCTCAGGCCGTGCCCGCCTCAGGCCGTCCCTTCCTTCGTCCACCCTGGGCTCGCTCGGAGGCGGCTGCTGCTGCGGCGGCCGATGGCGGCGTGCGGCAGCGGCTGCTGCGGCGGCAGCTGCTGCGCCGGCGGCCAGATCACGGGCTCAGCAGGCCGGGGCTCGTTCTGGAAGGCGACGGCGTCCCCGCTGAGCCTGGTGCAACTGCGGCGGCTGGAGGAGCACCGCTACTCCTCAGAGGGCTCGTCGCTGTTCGAGCCCGTGCTGCAGCCTTTCTGGTCGTGGCTCGTGGAGTTAGTGCCGCTCTGGCTGGCGCCCAACGCCATCACCCTGTTGGGGCTGCTCCTCAACCTGCTCAGCTCGCTGCTGCTCGTCTTCTACTGCCCCACAGTCCTGGAAGAGGTGAGGCAGGGCGACAGGCCCTGAGATGAGGAGCGTCCTGCGGGGACGCCGTCCCCCCCTCCCGCCCCGCTGAGAAGCCCTGGGCAGGGACGAGACACGAATCACCACCCCTGGAGGTCTGCCCCTCTTACAGACCCGCTGTTATTGATAAGGTGCACGCTGAACGCCCCCATACCCACCCCCATCCTCCAGTGCCCCACCAACGCGGAGGAGGCGAGAAAGGAGCCCGGTGAGGACACGACCCCCATCCGAGCTGGAGCACCCCTGTACACACAGAACCCTTCTCCAGAGGTCCCTCCTCCAGAGACACCACCTGCTTTCCCCTAGCTCTATCACCTACCTACAGAGACCTTCCCCAACTCCTTGCACTTGTTCAGCTGAGTCCCTGTGCCCTGGACTGGAGCGGATGCTTGCCATCGCTTCACCTCTGGGCCCTCAGTTTCTCCCTGTGCCCCAACCTTTAGCCAGTAACTAATGCCCCGCCCAAATGGCCTTCCCTACTTCCCCTGCAGCCCCTGCTTCCGTGCCCCTTTATCCCTCAAAATGTAGAGGAAGACACTTTTGCTGAACACTCATGGGACCAAAAATGAAGCTCTGGAAGGATATGAACGACCTGAGAAGCCCTTTAGTCCACCCAGTCCTATCCCCCCATTTTACAGATGAAAACACTGAGTCCCAGGAGAGGGTGCATTTTGTGACCCAGAGTTGAACACGAAGTTGGGGTCAGAGATGTAGAATTGAAAGAGACTTTCAAGTTCATCTAATCATATCCTCTCACTTTACAAATGAGGAAACTGAGGTTTGGGGACAGGGCAAAATGACTTGCCCTAGTTTACACAAGTAGTAAGGGTGGCAAAGCAAAAATTTAAACCAGTCAGGCCCTCTGACCCCAAACCCAGAGCTCTTTCCATAGTACCAAGTTGAGGGCAGGTTTGTGAATGTCTTTTTATTAAATGAAAGAGCTAGGATCAACTTGTTCAGCCC
Source organism: Monodelphis domestica (assembly GCF_027887165.1). Lineage (NCBI taxonomy): Eukaryota > Metazoa > Chordata > Mammalia > Didelphimorphia > Didelphidae > Monodelphis > Monodelphis domestica. Next base: position 89,278,215 of record NC_077231.1, read on the forward strand.
TGTTTTACAGAGGAGGCAACTAAGGTCCACACATAGCCTTTGGTTGCTCCAGCTAGTAAATGGCAGAGTCTGGATGAGAACCTCTAAATATCCCCTCTTTCCTTAAGATTCTGGGCTCATTTAGCCCCTTCTCCCATTTTATATATGAGGAAACTGAGGCACACAGTCACCCCTGGTCCTAAGTCTCCCTATCTGGGGAAAGGGCAAAGCCATTCTCTCTCCTCTCTACCAGCTTTGAATATTGACTTCATGTTACTACTTTTGGACTCTTAGCTCTGACTATTGGCCAAGACCTGAGCAGTACCCTTTGACCACTTTTAGAACCCTTTTTGTGGGGCAGCTGGGTAGCTCAGTGAATTGAGAGCCAGGCCTAGAGATGGGAGGTCCTATGTTCAAATCTAACCTCAGACAGCCCCTTAGCAAGTCACTTAACCCCCATTGCCTAGCCCTTACCACTTTTCTGCCTTGGAGCGGAAGTTAAGGGTTTAAAATAAAATAAAACAACAAAACAAACAAAAAACCCCACCCTATTTGTTCAGAAAAGTCTTCCTCTTCTAGGCACCCCTTATCAGATATTTCTTTTTAAATATAACTTCCTTGAAAACACACACACACACACACACACACACACACACACACACACACACACACACAGAGTAATTGTCTACCTGGTGCTCAAAAAAGGGGAATGGAGGCTTAAGATTCTACCACTCTCCCCAAATTCCTTCCATCTAGTTGCCCTGACCCCACCTACGTGTCTCATTATCATGTGTTAGAAATCATCCCTGGGCTTTATTTTGGGTTTTTTTTTAGTATCTCAGAGAAAGAATGAACTCCTGCATTTTTTCCAGTTGATGTCTTTTAAAAACTATCCATTGTCATTGATCTTAATGTTGCTGATTAGAAAGTAAAAATGCCATTCATTGTTTGAAAAGAGTTTTCAGAATATCCTATTAGGATAAAGTATAAGTGGGGGAAAAATAGTGCTCATGACAATTTGAATGTTTCAATAGGTCTAATTTGTGAAATTTACTTTGGTGACATAGTCTTGGAGACTCAGGAGGTCCCCAGGAAGGGGTTTAATGAAATGACTAAAATCAGCTTTTTTAGAGTGTTGTGAGATCCAAGAGGTAAGAAAGGAGGGATCATATGTCTTTGGAAAATTTATGTGGAAATTTACTATTAAAATAGAGTATGTCATGATAGTGGTTGGGAGAACTTAGGAAGAGAAGCTGTTTGACAAAAAGATGCAAAATATATTGAACACACCTGGTGATCTGAGGATGTCTTTTTGTCTTTCCTGATTAAACTTTAAATACTCACCTTTGAGAATTAATTTAGAATATGACATTTAAGTCCACAAATCAAAGGTGGTCAGATTTTTTTCCTTCCTTTCCTATCACCAGAGTCTTGAGGGCTACTTTTGGTATCATGGAAGGGAATGCTCAGGTCTGACTAGGTCACTCCTCAGCTCAAAAGCTCTGGGTGCTCTCTCTTGCCTCCAAGATAAAGCACAAACTCCTCTGTTTCACCCTAGTTCTTCCTTCCAAGATCTCATCATTTTCCCCTTTAGACCTATAGCTCCCTGAGGACAGGGACTGCTTCTGCCTTTCTCTATGTCCCCAGTACTTAGTACATAGTAGGAGATCAATAAAAGCTAATTGTGGTTGCCAGTACTTAATCATTGTATGGGTGGCCCAGAATGTACCCCCTCTTCTCCAGGGCAGAGTCCACCCCAAAATGACTTCTTTACTATAGTATGTGCCATTTTCTTTGATAGAGTGGAAACTCCTTGAGGGCAGACAGTGTTTTCATTTGTTTTATTTGTAACCCCAACTTTTAGCCCAGTGATTGCAAGGATGATTTTATTTTTGTCTCTGTATCCCTGGAGCCTGGCAAAGTATCCAACACATAGCAGGCACCCAATTGCAAAATAAATTGATTCATTGAGTGGGTTTATTTAGACCAGGTGACTCCATTTAGGACTGTGTGTCAGTCAACAAGCATTTATTCTTTTGCACTTTACCAAGTATTGGGAACACAAAATCCAAGATCCTGGGGACACCAAAAAATGTCAATGAAACCAGCCTCCAAACCCACAGCCCCTCCTCTCAAAAGGCACACATTCAAACAGGGCTAAAAACATGGGAATATCCTGTTACCTATGGGATGATGTAGAGATAGGGTCTGGGAAGGTCATTGGCAAGGCTAGATAGGGGCTGTATTCTGTCTGCCCCGGCTATTGATTTGCCTTTACCCTGCAGTAATTTAAAGTCACATAGGAGACTAGTTCAGAAATGAACTGACTTATAGGTCGATTGAACATAGCAGTCATGTTCCTGATTAAAAAACAAAACAAAACAAACAAACATAAACACTTCTATTGTGTACTTCCTGAAGTCCCTGAGGATGAGGAGAAGGCACATTTCTCAGGAGATAGGAAGGGGCAGACTAAAGGGTGAAGGTGGCTTCCTGGGAGCCACTGGGAGTCCAGGAAAGCCTTCCCAGGGCATCCCAGGCATAAAGAAAGTGGCTCCTCTGGAGGAGATTCTTTGTGATTACTATACATTGGAAATTCTAGGCTGGGTGTTTCAATCCTGTTCAGCTGCCCTGGGGGGAAGAAGGATTAGAAATAACCAGAGCTAGTAGCTCTAACTCCACCATCTGTAGCTGTGCAGGGTAGCCCGGACAGAGGGAGACAGAGATGGAGAAGAATACACAATAATGAATCTTTATTTCTCCCCACCTTAACTCCTGTTCATCCCATTTAACTCCTTTTTCGTGGCTCTCTGGAAGGGACCTTAGAAAGGAGCAAAGCTATCAACTACTCTGATGTTTTTAGGTGAGGAAACTCAAAAGTTATCTTGCTTCTTACTCTCATTCCTAGAACCCTTGATGGAGAGTGAAAGGGGCTTCACAGATTGTCTCACCCAAACATAACTAGCTATCTTGCAAGCTTTGTTTTTAATAAGATATAGCTGCCTCATTCTAGCAATTTTTATCTATTTTAAATTGTTATGTCTTCTAGAGGCAACTTGGTAGTCCTTTCTATACAGACTTTGTGAGTCTTCTCTATGGGGGGGGGGGGAGATAATGAGAAACCATTTCCTATAGAGTTTGCCTTTTCTGTCATGTACTAAATACAACAGAATTTAAGCTTCTTGAGGGCAAATATGATTTCAATTTTTGTCTTTTCTCTCCAGTGCTGAGCAGACTGCCTGATAATTCAGTGGGCACTTTTTATAGTTCACTCATTTCAATCATGCCCTGTTCTTTATGAATCCATTTGGGGTTTTCCTGGCAAAGATGCTGGAGTGGTTTGCCATTTCCTTCTTCAGTTCATTTGACAGATGAAGAAATGGAGGCAAACAGGATGAAGTGATTTGCCTAGGGTCACACAGCTCATAAATGTCTGAGGCCAGATTTGAACTCTGGAAGATGAATCTTCCTGAATTCAGATCTAGTTTTCTGTGCACTATGGTGCCATCTAGCTGCCCAGTAGGCACTTAACTACTTTTTGAATGAACCAGTCAGTCAATCAATCAATCAATGAAATCCATAAACTGAGCTGCTGTGTCTCTATTTGCCTATTAGTGTGTTTTCTATGGACCTTTGGGAGCAAAACGCTTATGTTTGGATCATTTAAGTTCCTCATTATTATCACTTGTTCTGATAATTGTCAAGTGCCATAAGTCTTTTTGTATATTAATTATATAATCAGGTTGCTATTATTAATTCATTATTAAAGACCTCTAAGAGCACAAATACAAAAATAAATAGCCTAGACATTCTAGTGTAACTATGCTTCTTAAAGGGTCACCTTAGTTAGTTTAAGTAGAATTAGTTATTTAAAAACATTGAGTCTCTATATTTTCTAGGGGAGATTTTTTCAGGCAGGGGAAAGTCAGTAGACCTACAAATGTCTACCATGTTGGGAAACTTCTTCCACTGACGCAAATGGGCAACTCTTGTACATTCACAAGCCTGAGAGAGTTAGTTTCCTGGGTATCATTGCTTATATGGTACAGGAGGGATTTGAGCCCTTCCTTACCCCAAGATCAGCCCCCTCTCTATCCATTGCTTCATTTGGTAAAGGAAAGCCTAGATATCAGGGGAGAGAGATTGTTTTTGGGTATGGGATAACATTTTTCTTAGTGTGTGGTTTTCTTAAAGTTCCCAGAGCTGTCCCCCCTCCCCCCACTGACTCTCTACTAATAAAGGAATACAGGGATTCTTCCCTTTTCATTCCTGTACTTATCAGTTTAGAGTAAAAGGATGAGGAGAACTCTTATAAGAAAAGCCTTCAGAAACATTAGAGGGGCATCTAGGTAGCACAGTGGATAAAGCTTTAGCCAATCCTAGAACTGGGAGGGGTCAAAAAGCCTCATATACTTCCTATCTGTGTGATCCTGGTCAAGTCACTAAACATCAAACCCTTTGCCACTCTTCTGTCTTAGAATTGATACTAAGACCGAATGTAAGGGTTTGGGGGTGGAGAGGAAAGAAACATCAACCAATATATTTTGAACTTATTTACAAATAGTGTAAATTCTCATTGGGGTTCCTTTCTCTGTAGTCAGTTCAGATTTTTCATCCATGATGGGAGAGGACTGTTATAGTTTGTGGGCACAGATAAGTTTTTTTAATTCATTTTTGTAATAGAGTAATCTTTTAATAACAAAACTCCAAGGGGCAGCTAAATTGCTCAGTGGATTGAACATCAGGCCCAGAGATGGGAGGTCTTGCATTCAAATCTGGCCTCAGATACTTCCTAGCTGTGTGACCCTGGGCAAGTCACTTAACCCCCATTGCCTAGCCCTTACCACTCTTCTGCTTTGGAACCAATACACAGTATTGATTCCAAGATGGAAGGTAAGGGTTTAAAAAATAATAATTATAAAATAAAAACAAAACCTCAAATCTGATACCCATATAAACAAGTGGTAAATCATGTGTTTTCTTCTGCATTTCTACTTCCACAGTTCTTTCTCTCAATGTGGAGAGCATTCTTTCTCATATGTTTCTCAGAATTGTCCTGGATCATTGCATTGCTATTAGTAGCAAAGCCTATTACATTTGATTGTCCCACAATATTGCAGTTACTGTGTATAATGGTCTTTTGGTTCTGTTTATTTCACTCCAAATCAGGTCATGGTAGTCTTTTGAGCTCTTTCTGAAACCCTCCTGTTCATCATTCCTTATAACCCAATAGTATTCTATCACCATCATATAACACAATTTGTTCAGCCATTCCCCAATTGAAGGATATTCCCTCAGTTTCCAATTTTTTTGCACCACAAAGAGCACAGCTGTATTTTTGTACAAACATTTTTTAAATCTCTTTGGGATACACACTCAGTAATAGTATGGCTGGACCAAAGGGCATGAACTCTTTTAAAGCCCTTTGGGCATAGTTCCAAATTGCCTTCCAGAATGGTTGGATCAGTTCACGACTCTGCCAGCAATGCATTAGTGTCCCAATTTTGCCACATCCCATTCAAATTTATTATTTTCTTTTACTATTATATTGACCAACACAAATAAGGTTTTGAGCAGGACCTGCAGGCACCCCATTTTCTCTGCCCATCAGTCATTAGAGCAGTGCCTCCTGCTCTTTTGCTTCTGTCTTTCAGCTGCCCCCAAATTTGCATTCACATACAGACACACCACACATACTCACCCATTTACACGTGATATGGGAGCAGGGAGCCACTGCCCAATAAATATTTGCTGTTTGAGTGAGACAGGCTTCCAAATTCTATTATCCACATATAAATCCCACATGTTGGGTCCTGGATAAGTCCTGGCTTGGCCCTGCCTGAAAAATAACAGCTGGCTGCTTTCAAAGTGGCCTCCTTTAGTGGCCTAGTAGTACCGGATCTTAAACTGTACTATAAAGCAGTGGTCATCAAAACAATATGGTACTGGTTAAGAGACAGAAGAGAGGATCCGTGGAATAGTCTTGGGGGTAAGTAACCCCAGCAAGAAAGGTTATAATAAACCCAAAGAGCCCAGCTTTTAGGACAAGAACTCACTATTTGACAAAAACTGTGGGGAAAATTGGAAAACAGTATGAGAGTGGGTTTAGATCAACATCCCACACCCTACACCAAGATAAATTCAGAATGAGTGAATGACTTGAATAAAAAGAAGGAAACTATAAGTAAATTATGTGAACACAGAATAGTATACTTGTCAGATCTTTGGGAAAGGAAAGATTTTAAGACCAAGCAAGAGTTGGAAAAAATTACAAATTGTAAAATAAATAATTTTGATTACATTAAATTAAAAAGGGTTTGTACAAACAAAACCAATGCAATCAAAATTAGAAGGGAAGCAACAAATTGGGGGAAAATCTTTATAACAAAAAACTGACAAAGGTATAATTACTCAAATATATAAGGAGATAAATAAATTATACAAAAAAATCAAGCCATTCCCCAATTAATAAATGGGCAAGGGACATGAATAGGCAATTTTCAGATAAAGAAATCAAAACTATTAATAAGCACTTGAAGTGGCCTCCTGTAAGGGGACCAGTTAAATATCATAACATACTAAAGTTCTATCATCATCAAAGTTAATGACCATGATAAGTTCATTTTTTAATTTTTTGAAATTTAATTTGTTTGTTACATTTAAATACTCGGTTCCTCCCTTCCGTCCCCTTCCTGAATTAGAGAAGGTATCATTTGACAAAAAGATAAATTAATGTATAACACTACATCTTGCTTATCCCTACTTATCAGTTCTTTCTCTGGAAGTGGACATACATAAGTCATTCTTCAAGCAGTATCTCTGCTCCGGTTTGCTGTATATAATGTTCTCTTGATTCTGCTTGTTTCATTCTTCATAATTCCATGTAAGCCTTTCTGTGTTTTTCTAAAATTTAAACTGTTTGTAACTTTTATGGCACAGCAGTGTTCCATCACTATCATCACAAATGTTTTAAAATATTAATAATTTGATATTTGTTTTCCTTGGTATTAAAGTCAGAAAGACATAGGTTCAAATCTCAACTCATACATGAGCTATGTGACTGATGCTAACTAACATCTTGAAAGCTTCATCTGTAAAATAAAGATTATAAAACCTCATGGGGGACAGCTAGATGGCACAGATAGAGCAGCACCAGGCCTGGAGTCAGGAGGACCTGGGTTCAAATTTGGCCTCAGATAATTCCTAGCTGTGTGATCTCAGGCAAGTCACTTAACCCCAATTGCCTAGCCTCTACTGCTCTTCTGTCTTAGAACCAATACTTGCTATCAATTCTAAGGTGGAAGATAAGGATTTTTTTAAAGTGATGGAGAAAATGTTAATAATTCAGAATAAATTTTAAAATATGTCCCAAGGGGCATCTAGGAAGCACAGTGGATAGAGTGCCAGGCCTGGAGGCAGGAGAACCTGGGTTCAAATCTAGTCTCAGACTAGCTGTGTAATCTGGGCAATTCACTTAAAACTCATTGCCCAGTCCTTCTTGCTCTTCTGTATTAGAACTGATACTATTGATTCTACCATAGAAGGTAAAGCGTTTAAAAAAAAATATGTCTCGGGTACATTTATTTGGAGAAGCAGTTGATAAACATTTACCAGCACTTCCCAGATATCTTCCAGATATTCCTGAGCTAGCTTATCTTCTTCTATAGGCTCGATGGCAGTTTGTCAAAGTCAGGAAAGTGCCTCAGCCAAGTCCAATCAATAAGCACTAAGCATGTGCTCGTGGTGGGAATTGCTACACTGTGTCTTTGGTCAGTTGTGAAATGGCAAAGATGTGACAGTCCATGGCAAGGGTCAGAGGAGATCTTGTAGGCATTATTTTATATTAAATAGATTACATTATATCATTTCAATATATGTATTACATTATATCATTATTATGATTAAATATATTACATTATATCAAATGCAAAAAAAAATGTTATATTGAATGCATTCATTTGTGTTACCTCACATCATTATTGAATTCCTACAGGCAAATATGCTCTATTTACAATTTCTATCTTAGATTGCCAGACCAGCATTCTGACCCCAAACTTAACCTTTCTCTTCCCCTCCCCAAATTCGCTGACTCCTGTAAAGTTTTGGGGGTGCCCAATGAAGTGGTGCTGCTCCTTTCTTAGAAGTGACAGAAGAGGTTTCAGTTAGTCAACAAGCATTTGTTAAGCATTTGCTATGTGCCAGCCACTGTGCTAATTAATGGGGATACGAGGAAAGGCAAAAATCAAGGGGAGCATTTGCCTTCAAGGAGCTCACCTTCTACTAGGAAGAGACCACATGCAAAAAATCGTTCATTGAGAAGGATGCCATGAGGTGAGGAGAGGGAGAGTCTTCCAGATTCAGGGAATGAGAAGGATTTCTTTTGGTACTAATGATCACTAACTCTTTGATCTATCTAATAATGGTCATTGTGGGGGGGTGTTTTTGTGTGTCTGTGATTTGGATACTTGTCTTCTGGAAATTACCAGAAACTTTACCCCCTCCCCCCAGCTCTGGCGGGCAGCCTTTGGCTTGTTAGAGTGGCCATGGATGACTAACTTTTGAGATGTTCCTGAGTGGGCGACTTTACCAGCTGGTGTTACACTCCCCTCACTCATGTACTTTGCGTTTCCAATAATAGCTGGGCTGTGCAAACAGCTGTTGGGGAGGATAAGGACTGAGCAAAGCCTCCAGAATGGGCATTGAGTGCAGGTCATTCTGCAGGAACAGTGAGAAGGGGGGATGAAATTGAAATGATTTGACTATGATCTGTGTTCCAGAGGATGGAACACTTTTAAGAATAAGACCATGCATTTTACATAAGTATGATTTTGTTCAGCTCTTCCTCTGAAATAAAGCAAATGAATCTATTTTCAAAGTCTAACATAGATCAAATTAATGACTATTTTACACTTGCTACAAAATTCTCAAATCTTTCTTCCAGTTTTGTTAGAGTTGTGGGGATTCCTCAAAACTCCACATCCTGCATGCATGCACACACACACACACACATATTATATTTAAACTGTTACCTTCCATTTTAATATCAACACAGCATATTGATTCCAAGGTAATAGAGCATGGGTTGGGTAATGGGTTAAGTGACTTATCCAGGGTCACACAGCTAGGAAGTACCTGAGATCAGATTCTGTGCTAATCTTGCTCAGTTTTTAAGACTTCTCTAAGCTTTTATCAGCCAGGCTTTAAAAAAAAATTGATCTAATGATCTAATCTAATCTTAAACAACTCTTTAAAAAGCATTAATCTAAATCACATATTGAGGTTGAGACATCCCAAAATCATTTTGTATATTCAGATTGCTTATATTTTTTGAGAGATTTGTTTTTGTTTCCTACTAAAAACAAAATCATTAAAGAAAATCATTTTTGTTGTATATCAATAAGAGTTTATGAATCCCAATGAAAAGTTATGAATTCATTTATTTATATTATCCTAAATTTTAAAAGCACTAATGAAATTCTTGTTTTCCATATGAAAGTTAGAGCATAGTTTCTCTTAATAAATTCCCAATTAAACAATACTCAACCAAAAACCTTTTTTTCTGATTAGTCTGGTTTTGAGAATGATCATACATGCTATATCATGCTTTAATTTTATTATTTATTATTTTATATATTATAAATATACATTATATACTTTATGTATAATAAATATAAAATATATTCATATTTTTCAAAGAGTTAAAATGAAGTCATATGCACATAACATAATCTTCAAAAATTTTTAAAGTTATTTTGGAATCTTGTAATACAATACTGTGAGAAATTCTGGTTATTGGAGCTCTGAGAGTTTTGATTCATCTGATTTGAGATGAATTAGTTCATGAAATGGCCCAAGGCACTTCCAGCAAGGCCCCCTTAATATTTCATAGCCCACCTTTAATAAACTATGCCATCACAAATTGTGAAAAAATCTTCATAACAAAAACCTCCGACAAAGGTCTAATTACTCAAATGTATAAAGAGCTAAACCAATTGTACACAAAATCAAGCCATTCTCCAATTGATAAATGGGCAAGGGACATGAACAGGCAGTTTTCAGATAAAGAAATCAAAACAATTAATAATCACATGGGAAAAGTGTTCTAAATCTCTTATAATCAGACTGATGCAAATCAAAACTCTGAGGTATCACCTCACACCTAGCAGATTGGCTAACATGACAGCAAAGGAAAGTAATAAATGCTGGAGGGGATGTGGCAAAGTTGGGACATTAATGCATTGCTGGTGGAGTTGTGAATTGATCCAACAATTCTGGAGGGCAATTTGGAACTATGCCCAAAGGGCACTAAAAGACTGTCTGCTCTTTGATCCAGCCATGGCACTGCTGGGTTTGTACCCCAAAGAGATAATAGGGGAAAAAAAACATGTACAAAAATATTCATAGCTGCGCTCTTTGTGGTGGCAAAAAATTGGAAAACAAGGGGATGCCCTTCAACTGGGGAATGGCTGAACAAATTGTGGTAACTGTTGGTGATGGAATACTATTGTGCTGTAAGAAATTATGAACTGGAGGGATTCCATGTGAACTGGAACGACCTTCAGGAATTGATGCAGAGCAAAAGGAGCAGAACCAGGAGAATATTGTACACAGAAACTGATACACTGTGGTACAATCAAATGTAATGGACTTCTCCATTAGTGGCAATGCAGTGATCCTGAACTACTTGGAGGGACTTAGGAGAAAGAACACTAACCACATCCAGAGGAAAAATAGTGGGAGCAGAAACACTGAAGAAAAACAACTGCTTGATTACATTGATCGAGGGGGATATGGCTGAGGATATAGTCTCTAAATGATCATCCTAGTGCAAACACCAACAACATGGAAATAGGTTCTGATCAAGGACACATGTAAAACCCAGTGGAATTGCTATGGGAAGGGGTGAGGGAGGGAGGGAAAGAATATGGTTCTTTTAACCAAGGAATAATGTTCTAAATTGACTAAATAAAAATGTCAAAAAATAAACAAATAAAATATGCCATCACTATAATCATCTATTCTCACCACAGTGGATAGCATCAACTTGCCAGAACTTGCCATGTTCTCTAGGGAACCCTTGGACCAGAGGCCATGGGTTAAATTTCATTTTAATCCTTTGAAAAGTAATAATGTAGGTACCATATATAATAGCATATATAAGCAGTGGGGAGCACTAGTTGTTTTTGAGCCATTTATGTTATATAAAATTTGTATGAGGTTTAAAACGAAGAGACTTGATTCCCCTGCCCATTTCATTTCTTACATTTGGCAGCACAAGCATCTCCAAATACTAGAGAATGGGTGAATTGTACAAACTTATATGCCTAAAAATTATTCCCTAGAGGGAGAGAGACAGAGATAGAGGAGGGAGGTAGGGAGAGAGAAGGAAGAGAGAAAGGGAGAGGAGAGTGATAGGAGAGGTGCTTCCAGACTGTGGTGATGAGGTGGTAGAAGAACTCCTTCAAGAATTTCCCAGCTTCCCCTTAGGTGTAAGAAGAGCCCTATCTCTGTTGAAGATGATGTTCCATTTAGGGAGTGGGGAGTAGAGGAAAGGGGTCCAGGATTACCTACTCTTCCAGATTTATACTTCAGCTTGGAAATTGGCTGAGGGGAAAATATAAGAGTATGGGACATTGGTATGTCCTCATTCATTTAAGATGAGCTAATAACAAGGAGTAGCAGAGGCTCTTCTTCTTGCTTCCATGTGGGGACCTTTTGGACCCAGATGGGCATTTATCTGTGAAAGGATTATTGGGAAAAGAGGGAATTTTAAGTATTAATTTAATTTTAGGTTGTTTTGAAGCAAAGAAAGCCCCACACTGTTAATACTTAGAGGATACTAGCTAACTCTTGTGGTCATGATTCTTCCCCTTTAATTCAGGGAATGACCTTGTTCATTTCGTCAAGTGGGAATCAAAAGTATGTCTTTTCTCCACAGGATTCTATATTGGAATGCTAATGCAGAAGCTAGAAAAGAGAAATAAATTCCAATATACAAAGATCCCAGGAAGGGGGGAGAAAGGCCTGATTCATTGATATAGCTTTGTGTGCCTGCATGTATATGTGTATCTATCGAGAGAGACACAAATATGTTTTTTGAAAACAATATCAATTCACTTCTATTCCATAGAAATTGCAATTACAAAATTCTAAGAAGCAAACCTATAAAGAAAGATCATAGAAACCACAAAGTGATACCACCATTGAATCATGAAAGTCAGAATTTTTAATGGGCTGCCCACCTCTCCAACTCTGTGAATAATCCCTAAGGCATAGATGCTTAGAAGTGTTTTATTAATATTATTTTGCATGTTTCCCAAATTCATGGAAGAAAGCAGGCTGAGGAGAGCTGAAAGCAAACTGAGGAGAGCTAAGACATTTAATGATAAAATAGGGGGTCTGAAAGGCTCTCATTAGGCTAAAATAATGGGTAAATTCTTGGGTAAGCTTCCTGTCCTGCAGGATTGCAATGGTTCTTGGATCTCAGGTAGATATGGTACCCCCTTCAGTGTTACAGGGAACAAGCCATCCATGCCACCCATCTTGTCTTTTCTTGCCCAGGTGACCTCTAGTAAATCTGCCAACTGAAGAACTACCTGCTTTGGGGGAGTGGGGAAGGCTTTCATGCCTTCTCTTGATGTTTCATGGAGACTAGTGAAGCCTATGGGCTGACTGTCAGTTCACCAACTCATCTTTTGTTTTCTGGTCATGGAATGGCCATGACCAAAGAATTGGTAAAAAGTCCAACCCTCCAGTGATGAGCTTTTTCTGTCTGGATCCAGGCTGGGTCTTAGAACTGCAGATACTACACTTTGCTATTGCTGGACTGATAAGCTGAAATTTAATAGAGGTGAACACAAACCCCTCCATTATTGGGGAAGGAAAATGGAAAATTCATCTGAAAAAGATAAATGGGAAGTTGTTTGTTTTGGGCAGGGTGACCGATGTCCTGGGAGGGATAATGCAGAAACTGAGGGAATGTATAAACACAAGCCAGCTCCAGGGCCCCCTTCTGACTTGGAGATTGACCTTCAGAAAGCACACAATTGACAAGCTAACATCAGCATGGAAAAGAATGTCAAGCCAGTGGCAGAGGAGCTCCCCAGGAAAGAATGACAAGAGTGTGGTAATGGAAAACATGCCCATTTATTTTTTAAAACCATCTTTCCATAGTTTCCATCTTAGAATCAATTGAGTCTAAAGCAGAAGGGCAGTAAGGGCTAGGCAATGGGGTTTAAGTGACTTGCCCAAGGTCACACAGCTAGAAAGTATCTGAGGCCAGATTTGAACGCAGGACCTCCTGTCTCTTAGCTGCCCTTGCGAATTGATTATTAAACTTAATTGTCATATGGAACTACAATAGGAAAACAAAACAAAGGAAAAGGTATACTTTGGCTACATAGAATTTGAATTGCTTTTGATCAGAAGCTATTTAGTTGAAATTAATGGTCTTCATTTATACTATGTTTCTAGGCACCATCTTGGGTATTCCTAATATGTGGCCTGGGCCTCTTTTCTTATCAATCACTGGATGCTATTGACGGGAAACATGCCAGAAGAACAAACACCTCTTCTCCTTTAGGAGAACTTTTCGACCATGGTTGCGACTGTATTTCCACAGGTAAATTAAAAGAATTTTCAATTCCATTTTTGAGCATTAAGATCTTGGAGGCTACCACAGATCTTAGTGGTTTATATGTTGCCATTTTCTGTTTTTTTTTAAAGAGCTAAAAGTTTTCAGAGCAGTGTTAGCACAGCATACATAAGAAATATTGATGGGCTGCACTGCACTGCACTGTGGGGTTGGGGTGTCTTCATCTATATCTAATAGGAGCTTTGGGGGTGAAAACTCCCTTTGCAAATGCTGATTGGCTCCATGACAGGCTTGTAGAGCTACCCTGGGGACATGGAGTGATTCAGGAACTTATCCAGAGTAACTGAGCATGTCAGAGGTCAGATTTGGACTGTGCCACAATGTACCTGAACTTTATACCATGGAAATATCCCCCCCCCCAAATATATATATATATATATATATATGTATATGTATATATATATATACATATATGTATATATCTTAGAATTGATACTGTAGTGAGGAAAGAAATGGTTTTCAAACAGGTACAAACCTACCATCCAGAATATCTACCTTATTTCAATACTATGTATGGGTTCCAAGGCAGAAGAGTGGTAAGGGCTAGGCAAGGGGGGTTAAGTGATTTGCCCAGGGTCTCACAGCTGGGAAGTGTCTGAGGCCAGATTTGAACCCAGGCAGGACATTCCATCTCCAAGCAAATCCTATTAATATTAAGCATCTGCTATACATTGAATAGTTGAGATGTGCAAAAAACCCAAAGTTTACATAATTATGTCTTCTTTCTAGAAATTAAATCTATTTTCTCATTCTTTTATACTTATCATAATTTTAGGATATGTGTGATGTTCACTCTTCAGTTGGTGAATGGTTTGTTTATAAAATCACTTATACATAAGTCAAGTGAGCTTTTATTTTTGTCAACTTTATAGAGAATCCTTTTGAAAACCATTCTGTTGGTCATGTCAGTGATTACTGACTAATTTACCTGTTGGGAAAATTCAGAAAGATTTTAAAAATACTGTGTTTGGGGCAACGAGTTGGCTTAATGGATAGAGAGTCAGGGCTGGAGACAGGTGTTCCTGGTTTCAAATCTGGCCTCAGATATTTCCTAGCTGCATGATACTTCCTGGCCAAGTCACTTAACCCCCATTGCCTATCCCCTGCTGCTCTTCTGCCTTGGAACCAATACTTAGAATCAATTCTAAGACAGAAGGTAAGGGTTTAAAAATAGATAAATAAATAAAATTAAATACTGGACTTTCCTAATGTGAAGATATACCTATCATCTGTTCCAAATAAGTGAGTGAATTTCTGGCAAAATGAAAAGTTATAAAACACTCCAGCAGAGGGGAAAGAACCCCAGATAAAATAAGAACACCATATACACCACTCTCTTCTTCAGAGCAGCATCAGAAAACTAGAAGTCTAGGGCCTTCTGGTAGGAGGCTCAGAGCTGGTAAGATCTCAGGTCCTGGGTTTGATGCTTCAGGAGTAAATGAAACAAACTCCCAGGAGATGATGTCAAGGAGAACAAGATGAGGCAGAGACACCTGGGCCATGGGCATCTTGGTGGTCCTTAAAGTCTTGACACCACCCCCATTTCAATATCCATTT
Organism: Monodelphis domestica; assembly: GCF_027887165.1. Taxonomy (NCBI): domain Eukaryota; kingdom Metazoa; phylum Chordata; class Mammalia; order Didelphimorphia; family Didelphidae; genus Monodelphis; species Monodelphis domestica. The sequence goes on from NC_077231.1 coordinate 89,293,405, forward strand.
GAGGCCCATCTGAGCCATAATGAGGACAAAGTTAACTTGTAGTATGTGACTGTTGGTGACACAACAGGGATGAAACAATTCATGGTAGGTGACTGCACGAAGAGATGGGCCAACACCATCATGAACAATGGGTCACCATGGAAGGGATGCATAGGCAAGGGATTAAGGCAGAAGTAGGCCTGGTTCTTCATCCAGCTCCTGGAAAGTACAACCTCATCCAGGCACCAAAGTCCCAATTTAGGGAATCAAAGACCAAAGACATTAGAAGACAGAAGAAAATTCCAGATACTGTAAAGAACTCCTGTGAGTCAAGACAAATTCAGAAAAGATTATCTTTACAGTGAGAATAAATGGAGCCTCAGCAAAAAAGAGCAGCCACGTCCAAAGCAGCTCTGAGGGGCTACAAGAAATGAAATGAGAATATCCAGGAAAAAGAACACACTGCTTAGAATGGAAAGGGAAACTCTTGCCCAAAGAGTAGGTATATCTTGAAAAATAAAATGGAGCTAACATAACTCAGATGATTCAACAACAAAATAATACAACAAAGTTAGGGACCGAAAAAATTAGAGGAACATGGGAAGTGAGTCACAATTGTAGAAAACAATTGACCTGGAAAACAGGATGGAAAGATAGAAATAGAATCAATTTCCCCCCAAAATAGGACCAGACCAAAAAAATGTATGTGCCATATTTCAAGAAATCACAAAAGAAAATGACCCACAGTGATAAAATCTAGGGAGATAATGGAATGCAAATGGGAAAAAATCACTGGTCAACTCCTGAAAAAAACTACTTAACAAATATTATAGCCAAAATCTAAACTTTTCAAGTCAGAGAAAAATCAACAAAGAAAGAGTTTAAGGACTGAGAGTCACAGTCAAGATCACATAAGATTGTGCTATTATCCCAATAAGAGAAAAGACAATTGCAATATGATAGGGGGGAAAAGGGCTTACAACAAAGAATAACTTCATACAGAGTTGAGTACAATTTGTGTGGGATTGGGGTTGACTTTTAATGGAATAGAGAATTTTGGAATAAGTGTAATGAAAAGATAGAATCTTATAAAGATAAACATGAAAGAAATGAAACCTTGAAAGGTAAACACATTTGAGGTCTTGGAAGGGGCTAAATGATGATGATCAAGTGATTTCAGTTGTCCCTTCTGCCTTTTCCTTTACTTGATTTCATGTTCCTCCCACATCCCTACAATAATGTCTACTCTTAATTTAAAAACCCTTGGGGACTCTGGAAAGGTGTGCCATTTTTTTGTGATTCTGTGTGTGTGTGTGTGTTTGTGTGTGTGTGTGTGTGTGTGTGTGTGTGTGTGTGTGAGAGAGAGAGAGAGAGAGAGAGAGAGAGAAAGAGAGCTTAATTTCTATTTTTCAGACTTAGACAATTCTAACCAGAAAAAAAGTTAAGAACCTGAATATAATTTCAGAAAAGTTAAGATTTAGTAGACCTTTGGCAACTACTAAATAGAAATTAGAAGATCACACAACAAGCATTTTTAAGTCCTTACTATATTCCTGACACTGTACTAAGTGCTGGGGATACAAAAGAAAACAAAACAAAAAAATCACTCTTGCCCTTAAGAAGCTTCCTTTTAAAATTGTTTTTAGGACTGGGTTGAGAAAACTCGGCAAAATTGCTGGCTTTTGACTCTGCCATCTTGGCTACATCCCTCAAGGAACTTTCCATCTAATTCAACTTAATAGGGGAAGACACCACCCCTCCCCAAAAGGAGCTGGAAAGCAGGAGGGAAGGGATTGAGGATGAGGTGAAGGTACTGAATCCGAAGGCTTGGTATTGAAGTTTGGAAAGTCAGAAGCACAGCCAAGAAGAGAATGCAGGTTAGTGGAGGCCCCAGGAAGAATTCCACAATGGGAAGAGAGGGCTGGCATAACAGAGGGATCTTCTCAGTCAAGAAGACAGAAGGGAGAGATGAAGGATATTCTCATTCGAGGCTGAAGATGAGGCATGGCACCAAAATCCAGAAAGTAAGGAATATAGGGGAATGAAGTATCTGAATTTCTTAGCTTTGCATTTCCCACTTTGGGGTAGTAGGGTGTAAGGAAAAAAACCACCAACAATTTATAAATGCAGAAAAACAAAAATAGTAAATTCAGCCAGATCAACAAAGTGATGTCTGAAGAAATACTTCAAACTTAAATGGAGACTAAATACTAAAATACTAAAGAATTGTGGTTCAAATTCCAGTGGCTTCCTATTGTCTCTAGAATGAAACAAAATCCCTTCTGTTTAGCTTTTAAAGCCCTACACAGCTGGATCCCAGCACACCTGCCTGATTTGGCACTACCTTCACCAGTCCACCCAGGCCAGGTGGTCTTCAATCCATTCCTCACACAGTACCTTCAAGACCACCCAAGCAAAGGCTCTGAGGTGGGAGAAGAGAAGGGGAGGAACAGAGAGAAGGTAGGAAGCCACTGGAATAGATGGAGGAGGGTCATCTCCTGGCCAGATTACTCTGACAAGAGACTGGATGCAGGGAGACCAGCCTGAAGTCTGCTGCTTTCATCTGGGGCTCATGTGTGAGTGCGGAGACCAAAGAGCCTTACAAAAGGGCATGCAAGGGCAATGCATTTCTGGTCCCTAATTTAGTGAGCCATTAATTTTCACTCTTGTGTCAGCTAAGCTCCTCATATTGTTTTGTAGTTGACTTTGCATGCTATGAGCTTTTGTCCTCTTGGCATGTGTTCGAGGGAGTCCTCCTGCTGCCTGGATTGAAGACTTCAATGACTCTTCATTGGCCCCAATTGCTGCCCTGCCTTTACTGTGAGAACCACCTCCTCAATGGGCACAAAGACCTTCAGCTCTCTCTCTTTCAAGGCGAAGGTCTGGTCCATGCATGACTAAATCCAGTTGGGTTGGGTTGAACCATCCTTCCCTGAGAATAGGTGTGCTTGCTGGTTTTCCTACGAGGAGTCAGCTATGAATTTTAAAGTCAGAACTGTTGTCTGCAATATCAGAATTGTCCATCCGCTTTTTATTTCAGTATTTGTATCTCTTGGAGCTTCCATTGCTACTCGCTTAGGAACAGACCCTGAATGGCTGTTTTTCTGCTGTTTTGTCGGGATGTTTATGTTTTACTGTGCACACTGGCAAACCTATGTATCTGGAGTGCTACGGTTTGGAAGGTAAGTCAACACGTAATGCAAAAATTGTATTTGCCTTTAGCATTTGGGCAATTAACTGCCAAATCCATTATTCGTTATCATAACTAATTAAAATTGTGAACTTATTAAAGGAGTTCCATAATGTTACAACTTCATTGAAGCCATTTGTATTCATTGCCCTCCCAAGCCTTTACCAGACGTGTTAAAAAGTCACAGAATTGATGGCTGTGAATCACCTTTTTTCTCCATTTCCAGAGCATGGGGATTCTTAGCCTGGGCTGATCACATTCACACTTGTCCTTTTAGTCCTTTTAGTCATTTGGAGCACTGAATTTCACCAGAATTGGTTTTTATTGTAAACCTCTGTATTTTATTTTATGTGTATAAATGTACAATTCCAGGAAGGGGTCTCCAGGGGTCGAGGACACAGAAAAAGTGCAGATCTCCTGGGCTGGCCTGATGGGGCTGCTCACAAGCAATGCAATAGAGAACCCAAGGATATGGATCATTTTAAAAGCGACCGTTCAGTACAGGAATGCTTGTTTGATGTTCTGTGAAGTCCTAGGGATGACTCTTCTTTGGATAATGGAGGCTGGTCAGTGTGACCTAAGCTGGAAATCCCCCCTACAAAATCTTCACCAAAAGAACTCCTCTTGAGTGTCTTTCTCTTTCTGGCTTTGGCAAAGGAGAATCTTGCTCTGACTTTCTTCCTAGAGCTGTCCTCCATCCTTCCTGTCTTGCTTGTTTGTTTTTTTAATCCCTACCTTCTATCTTAGAATTGATACTTGGTACAGGCAGAAGAGCAGTAATGGCTAAGCAATAGTGGTTAATTGATTGGGCCAGGGTCACACCGCAAGGAAGTGTCTGAGGCCAGATTGAAACCCAGGATCTCCAGGCTCAGTGCTCCATCCGCTGTGCTACCCAGCTGCCCCCCATCTTAACTTTTGACTTCACTGCTTTGCATAGCTCAGGTGGGGTGACGTCTCTAATGAACTGTGTGTGCCTTCTGGGGTATGACTTAGAGACACTCTGAGCCCCTGGAGAGATGAAGGAGGGAGGGAGAAAGCTGGTCCTAAGAGCTTTGGTTAGTCATCATTCTAGCCTCCATTTCATGTAGAATTCATTCATTCAATAGGTGTTTCTTAAGCAAAGGAGCTTGGTGAGTGTCTGTTCCCATTCGGTCTACTTATAAAGTATTAAGGGGGAAATTAAAATAAATTAACAAAATATTAGGGGAATAGATATAATTTAAGAGTATACATTACTTGGGATCATCTCTCTCTGATAAGAACTGATAGGAAAGAACATAATTCATGTAACCATGGAAAAATATTCTAAACTAACTAACTAAATAAATTAATGGGGGGGGGGGGAAGCTGCTCAGGATGTCCCAAGAGGCATTTGGAGATGCTTGACAATGACAAGATCTTCTTGGACAGATGAGGGCTGGCTCTCTGCATCTGAGAAATCACCTGCCTAGAGACACTAATCAAATACAGAAGCAAGGAGGACTGCAAGGGTATAGAAGAGTGACTGTGACATCAGACTCAGTTATGTTGGTTAGTTTGGGCTAAACTACTTTTTTCTTTAACTTTTTTTTTTTGCTACAAGGGATTACTCCCTTTATAGAAAGGGAAAGAAGGGAAGAATAGATTTAGAATGAAGATGACATAAAAGCAAAGATAGCAATAAAAACCTCTTAAAGAAATAATGGTGTAAGAAATAAGAAAGAAAGAGAGAGAGAAAGAAAGAAAGAAAGAGAAATAAATAAAGAATGAATGAATGGTCTTACAGGCCACAAACTGAAAAGTGAAAAATTCCTGGTGTGATTTTTTAAACATTAAATGTGAAATATATTTAGGAATATTACTTTTTCAAATATTTTCTATTTCAAATATTCAAAAATTCCACAAGGGTGCTTAATGTGGCAGGTTTAGCATTTTTGCCATTTACCATTTTCAAAACATAACTATATTAAGTGTTTAGATTTTTAATTTTGTTGTTTTTTTAGTCATGTCTGAGTGACTCTCTGTGACCCTATTTGGTTTTTTCTTGGCAGAAATAACTGGAATGTTTTGCCATGTCCTTTTCCAGTCCATTTTACAAATGAGGAACTGAGGCAAATAGGGTTAAGTGACTTGTCCAGGATCATACCAGCTAGTAAATGCCTGAGGTTGGATGTGAACTCAGAAAGATGAGCTTTCTTGAGGACAGACCTGGCTCTTTGTGCACTATGGCACCACATGACTGCCCTAATTTTTAATTACTAAAATATTTTTCAACATATATATTGTTTTTACATCATATATTTGGGGTAACCCATAAATCTTAGGGTGACTTTTGAGATGCTCCACTCATTCCTTCAGGCATCCGTACATATGTATTTGCATTTATGTCCATATATGTCATGTTCATAAGAAAATAAACATGTCGATGAAATTTAGTTAAAATGGGTTTTACTCTAGAGCATCCCATTGCTGGGTTAGAAGAGAATTTGCAGGTCTGGTCGCGGCAGCAGCACCAAATACTAAACATAGTTCCACTTGGACCTTGTGTAAATAATTCCATTATATCTTGTGCTTTGCCTTTTGACAGTAGTCTGTAGATTTCTGAAATGATCTGTTTGATTTTCTTATGAATAAAACAATTATTTGAAACTCTATAGAGTGTTGCTTCTGGAGTCTGTCTTCTCTCCCAACACGGACCCTGTCTCTGATGTTAGGAACAGGCTACTCTGTTCAGAACTGGGAGGGAAGGTTCTATTGACTCTTTGATGCTTCTCTCCCTTCTAGTCCCACTGAATCCCAACCCACATCCCTCCCTTCTTGAATGTCCTTCCTGCCTACCTGCCTTCTCTTCCCCCTGCTCTATAGCACACCCTCTCTGGCTCAGAAAAGCCTCTGGACTCTCCCCAGTTCTTACTGTCCCTGGACATTTTGGGCCCTCTGAGAGTCTGATACCCCCTTACCTTACCAAACCTGTCTGTGCAGCCCCCACTGTACTTGTTCTTCTACCTCCTGACCTTTGTTCACCCTCATCCCATGTCTAGAATGGGCTGCTTTGACCTTTTCAATTGCTGAATTCTGGCCCATTCTTTAAAGACAAACTGCTGAAAACTCCTTGAAGTCTTCCTTAAACCTTCCAATGTCCAACAGCCTGTGGCCTTAGACTTCACACACACTTTCTTTGCTACTCCTTGAGGCATTTAATCAGGTGAAACTTGCATCAGAGTTATGCTTGTTTTATCCCCCATCAGATCAAGTTTTAAGAGGTCCAGAGCCAGGTCTTACCTTGAACGTCTTAGGACCCCTGTGCTTAGTACTGTTATAATTAAAATTAATATATCTACCAGTTATTATTTTTCATAAAGTTTATTAATAGAAAAGATAGATAAACATAGTTTTAAATCTCTTCCTTACTCTAAGTTCTCAGACCACGTGTCTCTATTCTACCAGTGTCTTCTCTCTCCCTCACCTGTGCTCCCTCTCTGAGTTCATTCCCCAAAATCCCTAGACAAGACCTGTCCCCTTTCTTTTATTGACGTTCACAGAGGTAACTCTAGTGTGTGAAGAATGTTGATGGACAGGTCAGCAACCCAGGAGGGGGGGGGAGAGGATGAACTTCCCTCAACACAGTACCTAATATATTTGTTGAACAAATTAGCTTTGGTCCCCTGTTAATGGGAGGATAAAAGGACCAATAACTTCCTTATTGCTCTGAAGTTCTCCCCTGAATTTTACATCCAGACAGTGCCTAGTACATGCTAATGCAGCTGACCTTTATTTCTGAACCCCACAGCTATTTATTTGCATATTTGAAGTCTGTTAATTGGTGGGGGTTCCTTCCCTTCCTTTTCTCTCCCTTCTCTTTAGAGTGGATGTAACTGAAGTACAGATAGCGATCACAATTGTCTTTTTTATAACCGCAATTGGAGGAACAATGATGTGGGATTATACTGTAAGTATTCATGTCTATATGTTCAGCATTTTTGTTCAGTTTTGGTATATGTGGGGAGACATCTATTGATTTTGTTGTTGTTGTTGTAAAAGCTTGAATCATACCAAATGCACACTGCATTGATGTGTCTAAGGACCAGCAGGGAGAGATGGATCAGAAGGTTGGCCCAGGTGACTTGGGAAGCCTCCTTCTGATTCTTTAGTAACCACGGCAGAGAGGTGGAAAAAGGAGATGCTGCTGAAGGACCATTTAGCAATGAGTTCATCTACGAACACCAATGGGGCTTTTAGCCCTCTGAATGAGCTTCTTTGGCTGCAAATGGTAGTGGGCTGGTCATGGAGAAAAGGGAAAAAAAAAGAAGACAGAGGGAATGGCCCAAGTAGTCCTTGCTATCTTTAGAAGGTTAAAAGAAGCCAAAGAACATGTATTTGAGTGGATTTTTGGAAAGCTACAGCTAGGATAGGAAGCTGTAGGGGAAAGGTGGATACTGCCAGGAAGGAAGCACCCACACCAGTGAGAACGTGTTGTATTTCTTAAATGTGTTACTTGACCTTCTGTATAGTTCATATTTTTAGGGTGCCTTTCTTTTACTTTTTTTGTTTTGCTTTATTTTATTGTTTGGTCCTCCTTTGAATTAAATGAATAAACTACCAAGGGGGGAAAATCTGCCTTCTGCTTGATAAAAAAGTTATACAACATCATTCTTCCAGGTCTAAAGTTATAAATTTAACATTTGGATAAATATTTTTTCAAAAAACAGATTTAGCAATAGGTTTTACATTATTAGCAAAAAGGCACGTTGCTCTTATAGGGGAAAAAATGAAGAAATTAGGAAGTTTTCTAATTAGTCTTTGTATGCCATTTCTTGAGAACTAGTGAGTGTAAGCAATGAATAATCTGGCATTCCTTTGTGCCCCACTGCCTAATTTTCAGACTGCTCACAACCCTGTACTCTGTATAGATTCCCTTATCAGTGATGGTTTTTGCACATGTGGCTAAGTTGGGCACAGCATAATGCTATTAGAACAAGCTCAGGAGACTTCCAGGTAATCATTGCTGCAATCTAGACTCCACACGCTTCCTCTCCCTGGCACCGAATGAAATAGACTACATCAAAGGAGCATAAAAATCACCTTTGGAGGAACAGAAGGACTCCCCAGTACTCCCCAGTACCCCACAAAGGCGAAGGTACGTGGGGTTTGAACATTTCCACACTATAATAAGAAGGAGGAAAAGCTTGCACAGAAACGTGAACTGAGCTGTCCTCCCCCCCCATCTCCCCCACCAAACCAGAGTGAGCTACCGGAGTGCTCACTGGGACAGCGAGTGAGTGGGGAGCATCTCTGTCTTGGGGGGCACTCCAAGGTCCTTGGGATCTGGGGACTGCCAGGAAAAAAGTCTCAGGGCGGTTTCATGGGAGAATCCTGCGCTGAGCACAGGGGGCCCAGGGAGCCATACTTGGGGTGGTTGCGCTGAGCATATGGGCAGAGCTAAACACCAGGGGCGGACCACACGCTGATTATCTGGGCGGAGCTGAACACCTGGGCGGAGCTGAACACCTGGGCAATTTGGCAATGATCAGGGGCCCAGTGCTCTAAGAAACCTCGGAGGCTGGGAAGAACTAGTCTGAGGCAACCTAAATTCACAGAAAACCTGCCCATATCACCCAGACCCCAGACCAAAAAGGAAAAGGGGAATAAAACCACCAAAGGTATGGCTCACATGGCCCAAAATCAAGTCTCCAGGAAGAAAGGGAAAAAGGTGACTATTGAAAACTTTTATGGAGGGAGTTACCAAGGAAAAGAAGAGAATGAGGATGAAATCCAAAAAAAAAAAATCAGAACATGCCTCCCAAAATGGAAACTATCAACAAGCTCTGGAAGATCTCAAACTGGAACTTACCCAAAAGATGGAAACCTGGAAAGAAAAATGGGAGAAAGAGATCAGCAGTCTGACAGATAAGACTGCTCAATTGGAAAAAGAGCTGGAAACATCCAATAGAAGGGCAGACAAAGCTGAAAAGCAAAACCAGTCCCTAACAACCAGAATTAAGCAACTCGAAGAAAGTGAGATCACAAAACAGCAAGAATCAATAAAGCAAAGCCAAAAAATTAATGAATTAGAAGAAAACATAAAATATCTCACTGAAAAGGCCACAGACTTGGAAAACAGAGGAAGAAGAGACAACCTCCAAATTATCGGTCTCCCAGAAAAACCAGAGATGAACAATAAATTCAATGTTATTCTACAGGAGATTATAAAAGAAAATTGCCCACACGTTCTGGAGCAAGGGGGCAAAATAGAAATAGAAAGGGTTCATAGAACACCCTCTATACTAAATCCCCAAAAGACAACCCCTAGGAATGTAATTGCCAAATTCAAGAGCTTCCAAGAAAAGGAGAAAATCCTACAAGAAGCCAAGAAGAGGAGCTTCAGATATAGGGGGGCGCCCATAAGGATCACATATGACTTTGCGGCTAACACACTAAGAGACTGCAAAGCATGGAACACGAGATTTAGAAAGGTAAGAGACCTGGGTCTCCAACCAAGAATCAACTACCTAGCAAAACTGACTATATACTTCCAGGGGAAAGTATGGGCATTCAAAAAATAGAAGATTTCCAAGCATTTGCTAAGAAAAGACCAGAACTTAGTGGAAAAATTTATATCCAAGCACAGAAAGCAAGAGAAACATGAAAAGGTAAATATGAAAGAAAGGGAAAAGGAGATAAATCTTATCTTTTTCTTTAAGTCAAACTCTCTTCTATAAGGACTACATTTACATCAAATTATATATATTAACATGTGGGAAAAATGTTTTGTGTAACTCTCAAAAATTGTATGCATCATAAGAGTAGTTAGAAGAAACATGCATAGGGAAAGATTGGGGCATTAAAAAGATTTGGTGAAAGTGGGGGCAAAGAAAGAAAAAGGGGGGAACCATTGATAACACTAAGATTTACTTCAAGAAATAGGGGGGGACTTAATAGAATAATCTTTCCCATATAAAGATACACATGGGAAGGGGAGGGGAAGAACTCTCATATGAGAAGGAGAGGAAGAGAGCATAAAGTGGAATTGCTTAAACCTTACTCTCAGTGAAATCAAATCTGAGAGGGAAGAACATCTAGATCCAGTGGGATCCTGAATTCTATCTTATCCAACAGGGTAAGAAAGAAAGGAAAATTAAGGAGGGGGAGGGGAGAGGGAGTAATAAAAAGGGAGGGAAGGAGAGGGGGGAGGGGAAGGGAGCATAAAAAGGGAGGGGCTAGAAAGGGAAGCATATCAAGGGAGGGGACTAGGGGGACTGACCTAAAGTAAATCACTGGTTCAAAAGGAGATAGCTAGAAGAAGAAAGGTCAGAACTAGGGGAAGATATCAAAATGCCAGCGAATCCACAAATGACAATCATAACTTTGAATGTGAATGGGATGAATTCACCCATAAAATGTAGACAAATAGCAAATTGGATTAGAACCCCAAACCCTACCATTTGTTGTCTTCAAGAAACACATATGAGGCGGGTTGACACTCACAAGGTTAGTATTAAAGGTTGGAGTAAGACCTTTTGGGCCTCAACTGATAGAAAGAAGGCAGGAGTTGCAATCATGATATCTGACAAAGCCAAAGCAAAAATAGACCTGATCAAAAGGGATAGGGAAGGTAAATATATTCTGTTAAAAGGGAGTATAGACAAGGAGGAAATATCACTAATCAACATGTATGCACCAAATGGTATAGCATCCAAATTTTTAATAGAGAAACTACGAGAATTGAAGGAGGAAATAGACAGTAAAACCATATTAGTAGGAGACTTGAACCAACCACTATCAAATTTAGATAAATCAAACCAAAAAATAAACAAGAAAGAGGTAAAAGAGGTGAATGAAATCTTAGAAAAATTAGAGTTAATAGACATATGAAGAAAAATAAATAGGGACAAAAAGGAATACACCTTCTTTTCAGCACCACATGGCACATTCACAAAAATAGATCATACTCTAGGTCACAGAAACATGGCACTCAAATGCAGAAAATCAGAAATAATAAATGCAGCCTTTTCAGATCACAAGGCAATAAAAATATTGATCGGTAAGGGTACATGGAGAGCCAAATAAAAAATTAATTGGAAATTAAATAATATGATACTCCAAAGTCGGTTAGTTAGAGAAGAAATCATAGAAACAATAATTTCGTTGAGGAAAATGACAACGGCGAGACATCCTTTCAAACCTTATGGGATGCAGCCAAGGCAGTACTTAGAGGAAAATTCATATCCCTGAATGCAAATATTAACAAATTAGGGAGGACAGAGATCAAGGAATTGGAAATGCAAATCAAAAAACTTGAGAACGAACAAATTAAAACCCCCCAGAAGAAAACCAAACTAGAGATCCTAAAATTTAAGGGAGAAATTAATAAAATTGAAAGTTACAGAACTATTGAGCTAATAAACAAGACTAGAAGCTGGTACTTTGAAAAAACAGAAAAAATAGACAAAGTGTACTGGTCAATCTAATTAAAAAAAGGAAAGAAGAAAGGCAAATTAACAGCATCAAGGATGAAAAGGGGGATCTCACCTCCAATGATGTGGAAATTAAGGCAATCATTAAAAACTACTTTGCCCAACCATATGGCAATAAATATACCAACCTAGGTGATATGGATGAATATTTACAAAAATATAAATTGCCTAGACTAACAGAAGAAGAAATAGATTTCTTAAATAATCCCATATCAGAAAAACAGTTCATCAAAGAACTTCCTAAGAAAAAATCCCCAGGGCCTGATGGATTCACCAGTGAATTTTATCAAACATTCAAAGAACAGCTAACTTCAATACTATACAAACTATTTGACATAATAAGCAAAGAGGGAGTTCTACCAAACTCCTTTTATGACACAAACATGGTACTAATTCCAAAGCCAGGCAGGCCAAAAACAGAGAAAGAAAACTATAGACCAATCTCCCTAATGAATATAGATGCAAAAATCTTAAATAGGATACTAGCAAAAAGACTCCAGCAAGTGATCAGAAGGGTCATCCACCATGATCAAGTAGGATTTATACCAGGGATGCAGGGCTGGTTCAATATTAGAAAAACTATCCACATAATTGACCACATCAACAAGCAAACCAACAAGAACCACATGATTATCTCAATAGATGCAGAAAAAGCCATTGATAAAATACAACACCCATTCCTACTAAAAACACTAGAAAGTAAAGGAATAGAAGGGTCGTTCCTAAAAATAATAAACAGTATATATCTAAAACTATCAACTAATATCATCTGCAATGGGGATAAACTAAATCCATTCCCAATAAGATCAGGAGTGAAACAAGGATGCCCATTATCACCTCTACTATTTGACATTGTACTCGAAACACTAGCAGTAGCAATTAGAGAAGAAAAAGAAATTGAAGGCATTAAAATAGGCAAGGAGGAGACCAAATTATCGCTCTTTGCAAATGACATGATGGTCTACTTAAAGAATCCCAGAGATTCAACCAAAAAGCTAATCCAAATAAACAACTTTAGCAAAGTTGCAGGATACAAAATAAACCCACATAAGTCATCAGCATTTCTTTATAATTCCAACACAGCTCAGCAGCAAGAACTAGAAAGAGAAATCCCATTCAAAATCACCTTAGACAAAATAAAATACCTAGGAATCTATCTCCCGAGACAAACACAGGAACTATATGAACACAACTACAAAACACTTTCCACACAACTAAAACTAGACTTGAACAATTGGAAGAACATTAACTGCTCGTGGGTAGGACGAGCCAATATAATAAAAATGACCAACCTACCCAAACTCATCTATCTATTTAGTGCCATACCCATGGAATTTCCAAAAAAATTTTTTACTGATTTAGAAAAAACCATAACAAAGTTCATTTGGAAGAACAAAAGATCAAGGATATCCAGGGAAATAATGAAAAAAAGTACAAAGGAAGGGGGCCTTGCAGTCCCAGATCTCAGACTATATTATAAAGCAGCAGTCACCAAAACAATCTGGTATTGGCTAAGAGACAGAAAGGAGGATCAGTGGAATAGACTGGGGGCAAGCGACCTCAGCAAGACAGTATATGACAAACCCAAAGATCTTTTGGGACAAAAATCCACTATTTCATAAAAACTGCTGGGAAAATTGGAAGACAGTGTGGGAAAGATTAGGTTTAGATCAACACCTCACACCCTACACCAAGATAAATTCAAAATGGGTGAATGACTTGAACATAAAGAAGGAAACTATAAGAAAATTAGGTGAACACAGAATAGCATACATGTCAGACCTTTGGGAAGGGAAAGATTTCAAAACCAAGCAAGACTTAGAAAGAGTTAGAAAATGCAAAATAAATAATCTGGAATACATCAAATTAAAAAGTTTTTGTACAAACAAAACCAATGTAACCAAAATTAGAAGTGTAGCAACAAATTGAGAAACAATCTTCATAAAAACCTCTGACAAAGGTTTAATTACTCAAATTTACAAAGAGCTAAATCAGTTGTTCAAAAAATCAAGCCATTCTCCAATTGACAAATGGGCAAGGGACATGAACAGGCAGTTCTCAGCCAAAGAAATCAAAACTATTAATAAGCACATGAAAAAGTGCTCTACATCTCTTATAATCAGAGAGATGCAAATCAAAACAACTTTGAGGTATCACCTCACACCTAGCAGATTGGCTAACATGAGAGCTATGGAAAGTAATGAATGCTGGAGGGGATGTGCCAAAGTGGGGACACTAATTCATTGCTGGTGGAGTTGTGAATTGATCCAACCATTCTGGAGGGCAATTTGGAACTATGCCCAAAGGGTGCTAAAAGACTGTCTGCCCTTTGATCCAGCCATAGCACTGCTGGGTTTGTACCCCAAAGAGATAATAAGGAAAAAGACTTGTACAAGAATATTCATAGCTGCACTCTTTGTGGTGGCCAAAAATTGGAAAATGAGGGGATGTCCTTCAATTGGAGAATGGCTGAACAAATTGTGGTATATGTTGGTGATGGAATACTATTGTGCAAAAAGGAATAATAAAGTAGAGGAATTCCATGGAGACTGGAACAACCTCCAGAAAATGATGCAAAGTGAGAGGAGCAGAACCAGGAAAACATTGTACACAGAGACTGATACATTGTGGTACAATCGAAGGTGATGGACTTCTCCATTAGTGGCAATGCAATGTCCCTGAACAATCTGCAGGGATCTAGGAGAAAAAACACTATCCACAAGCAGAGGATAAACTGTGGGTGTAAAAACACCGATGAAAAGCAACTGCTTGACTACAGGGGTTGAGGGGATATGACTTGAGGAGAGACTCTAAATGAACACTCTAATGCAAATACCAACAACAGGGAAATGGGTTCGAGTCAAGAACACATGTGATAACCAGTGGAATCGTGCATTGGCTATGGGAGAGGGAAAGGTGGGGGTGGGGGTGGGGAGGAAAAGAAAATGATCTTTGTTTCCAGTGAATAATGTTTGGAAATGACCAAATACAATAATGTTTAAAATTAAAAAAAAAGAACAAGCTCAAAATTCATCTTAGAAAAAATTCCGAGGCAGAACATGGTTGCCTGATTACCGCTGCCCATGCCCTCAATTGTCCATCTCACAGACATATGCACTCCAGTCCTAGTGATGGCAGCTGGCACCCATCCCTCTTCCCTTCTGTTGATGGCTGGTGAGAATGATGTGTGTGGGATGGACTCCCAGCTTGTGAGTGCTGGTGCCCTCAGCCTTTGTCTCAGGGGTGCAGGGAGGGTTTCTGGCTACATGTTGGACTTTAAGTGTACTGTAAAGATCCTGGTTTAGATTTAAAAGGTTCCAGCTGTGGCAGGGCGGAGAGGGGTCAAGGGGAAATGGCTTGGTAATACATTATTGCTTAGTGATTCTGTATGAGCTTCTCAACTAACTTTACCAATTAGACTGCTCGTGTCATTGACATGTTCAGAGATTTGGCAGTATTGGCACCCATAGATTTTTATTTTGCTCTTATTTTGAAATATTAAAGAGGGGATTTGTGGAAATTCACTGTCATTTTTTTTCTTCTTAACTCTTTTGCTGCCTTTCATGAAGCAGCAGCATTCGGCAGCCAGAAGGTAACAACTGTGCTATTAGTTCCCACTGGATATGCTGTGATTCAGGACACTCGCATGCGTGTGTCTGTATGTTCTGTGGCATGTCATTTGCTTTGAAGCATGTTGCTGATGCCTGCCTGCCTCCTGATGTTACCTTACGTGGGGGCTGCTGCCTGAACATGAACTGTCTTTATTCACGATTCCACTGAGCCAAATTTAGATTCATGAGGTCACTGAACTCTTATCATGTAACTCTACATACAGCAGAATTTGGTGAACAGATTGCTTGCAGAAAATGATGAAAGAGCCAAGAAAAACATCTACATCGGAAAGATGGATGTTTGATTGTCATTAAGGGCCCCAGAGTTTACTGGGATTGTCATGGTGGTCTATCTAATACCTACATTTTCTTTTTTCCTTGCCCCACCTTCCAAAGATCCCTGTGATTCAATTAAAACTGAAGATGTTACCTCTCATTGGGATACTGACAGGAGCATTTATTTCTTGTTTTAATTATTTCCAAGTCATCCTTGGTGGAGGAGTTGGCAAGAATGGATCCACAACTGCAGTAAGCTGATTCAAAAGTATTTCCTTTTCCTACACTATTGACCCTTGGGAATGAAGCCTGAGAGTCAGAAGGAGCCCTAAAGGGCTCACCTGCTTGACATGATCAGATGTCTCTTGGGCTGCAACTGAAGCAACATCCTTGAATCAATTTTGTGGGAGGGAGAGACAAAAGGCATTTGGCAGAGCGGGCCTGGGGTGGGGATTTCTGTCATGGCGTCTGCCATTCTTCACTAGCAAAGTGAAAGGCGATACTTGATTATTTGCTGGCTAGTGCCATGATTGGGGGCTGGGATGGGGAGGATCATGGGTGTGAGAGCAAGCACCCAAGATGTTGGTGGAGAAACCTTCAAAAGCCCACAACAATTGGTCCCTTTTAGGATTTTCTATGACTACTCTGAAAACAAATTTCATGAAGGATCTCAATTTCATAGACATATTGAGATGGCGCTGCACTCTTGCCTGCTCCTTGACAAACAACCCTTAAGGGGTTCCACTGAGCATTTCTACAGCATGGCTGGCTCCTAAACAGACCTGCCCTTGGGCTTAGTGTTGCCCTCCCAAAAGCTTGTAGCTTGTTTTGGCAATGCTGCCATTGCTCAAAACATCTTTGGAACTCCTTCTTGAGAACCAGCCCCAGAGCCTGCAACCTTCTTTTGAATAGCCTCCACTTCCTTTGAAGGATTTGGTTTTTGGAAACAACCAAAACTTATTCAAGGCCAAGTCTGATGGAATAAGCAATATCTCCTTGTTTTCAAAAGGGGAAAGCACTGCTAAAAAGGGGCAATTACAAGGGAATTCAGCTGTCTTCACTGTCACCTGGCTCCAAAGGCAATAACATTATTGGAATTCTAAAAATGTTTTGAGCATTGTTGAGACAACCTTATACAATATATATGCCTCCCAATAATATAATAGCCTCCCAAATCATCCCTTCACTGATTGTGAAGGACAACTCTCATCTGGGACATTTGTTTAAAAGAGGCACAGCGCTCTACTATGTTTTGTACACAAGTTCTATTGTCCTATGACCAACACATTTGGTAAACACACTGAAGCTCTTAGGTTAGTTAATACACTGTAGCTCTACTATGACAAGGGTGGTAATCTATTTAGATGAAGTAACAGTTTTAGTGGTGGTTAATATTTTACTAAAGAAGAAATATTCTCAGTAGATGTTTAAAGAAGTCATAAGAAAGCTATTACTTCGGAGTAACTGGTGCTTTAATAGTATAATAAGATGATGACAGAAGAGGTTATTTTCTGCTTTCTCTTTTAGGGCACCAGTGTTTTGTCACCTGGCATCCACATAGGAGTAATTATTCTTCTAGCCATAATGATCCACAAAAAATCTGCAACTCAGCTGTTTGAAAAACATCCCTGTCTGTATATTTTAATGTTTGGGTGTGTGTATGCCAAAATCACACAAAAATTGGTGGTAAGAAGTTTAGTTAAAATTGTGTGTTTAACTAGATATATAGCATTTTTACATTGTGGGGTAGGTTATATCAAGTCCTCTTGTTGCCACAACAGCCTCATTACAAACACTGGCCATTAGACTCCTAGGGATAAAATTTGAAATCTAATGTGAACTATTTAGCAGAAAAGGAATTAGAATAACAAATATCTAAAATCTTATTTAAATTAATTCACTAGCTGTAATTCTAATTTACTCGTGATAACCTTTATCTTAGGGAATTTAGAGAAGTTTAAAAAGCTAGACTTCTCTATAAGACAGTTTCAAAAGAATGTTCCCAGGAGTATAAAACACTAGGTGATCTTTGGATTCTTTTTGTCTAAATAGGAAGTCTTAATTTCTTTTTCTAAAATAACAAGTAAGCTAGTCAAATTTTTGAGTTATAAAGCTTTTATCAAATTAGTGTCATTTAACAATTTCTGGATTATTCATTTTCCCTTTTTATTAAATAGGTTGCTCACATGACCAAAAGTAAACTAAAACTACAAGATTCCGCATTTATTGGTCCAGCTCTTCTGTTTTTCGATCAATACTTCAACCATGTTATAGATGAATATATTGTTCTGTGGGTAGCAATGGTGAGTGAGCACTTTAGTGCTAACCTTTTGATCTTTTTGTAGATGGTAGAGAACATCACCTCCCCTCCCACACTAGTTATCTATCTATTCCTTATGAACAGATAAAGGCACCAAAGGAACTGCTGCAAAAGCAGCCCTACGAAGATTTGTGTCACCATCTCTGCTGTTTGTGCTTTTAATAAGATCCTTTCTTGATTATCTCATCCAAAAATAGCCACTGTGTCCATTCATTCTGCTGATTTGGGGATTTGTGGGATGTAAGGAGGAAATAAGTGAATATGGGCAGTTTCCTTTACCCTTAGTCCTACTCAAGTGGTCCCAGGAAGTTTTTCTGGCTACTCTTGTAACAATTTTTACATAGAAAATAGTTGCTTTATGTTAATCCACTATACAAATTGAATGGAAGTCTGAGGAAATGAAAATCATTTCCCTCCTGGTTATAAAGAGCAAGCTTCCTGGAATAAACACATATTGTGGGACCAGAGAAATGATCTCTCAACTTTCTTTTGTCCTTTCACTATAAAGAAGATTCTCTAGAGCAGGTCACTGAAAACACTCCTCTCTTTGGCCCTCTTTCTAAAGGAAAAACCCACTTTCTATCTGGTCTCAGAACAAAAATTTTAAGCAAATCTTCCTCCTTGCCACCCTAGATTGCCTTGTGGCTTATTCAAAATGAAAGCTGATTAAAGGTGGGCAGCTCCACAAAAGTATTTGTAATGAAAAATTTCATGGGAAAACTAGATAGCACAGGGGATAGAATGCCAGGCCTGAAGTCTGGAGGATCTGTGTTCAAATCTGGCCTCAGACATTTCCTAGTGGGGTATCCCTGGGAAAGTCATTAACACCAATTGCCTAGCCTTTGCCACTTTTCTTCCTTGGAATCTGATGCTCTTTGCCAGTGAGGCATTAAAATAGGATTAAGAGGGACACAAAGTTATATAAGTACACTTTGTTGCATTAATGGTGATTCAATTTTTCTTTTTCTTTTCAAGATCATCTCTTTATTTACTTTGCTGAAATATTTCATTACTGTGGTCGTGCAGATTGCAGATCACTTAAATTTACAAGTCTTCAGGATTCCACCTCCTCCAGCACCCGTACAGGTTCAAAACCATGACTGACTAATAGCCCAAGGAGAAGAGGAGAAGCAATTAAGGGAACCCTAGGAGTGAAGGAACCCCCTGCTTTTAGGAATACAGATAAGAAACTTTTCAAGATAACCAAGTTTCTGAAAAACACATTAATGTGGCCGTTAACTGTCAGATAAGATATTTAATATAAAGCTAAGTCATGCAGATTCTATTGTGTTTGTTTCAGTCACAAAAGCCCTTACTATATTATTCTTTTTCACCATTGAGCCTGGGTCTTAAGCACAAATCTGTTCCTACAGAACAGAAAAATGAATTTCAACATTATCAGTAAAGTTTACCTCTAAGAAGTTAATTAGTTAAATGGCACTTTTTAGATGTTTTAAATAATTTTTTATCATAAATTTTGGGGCTGACAATTTAAATAACAAAAAATTAAGGCAGTTAAGTTTGCAGACATAACTCAAGCACATTGCTCATAATGCTTCCTTAATAAGGGCAAAAAGTGATAAAAGATGTGCATCTGCATATTATGTTTCAAGCATTGTTTCTCATTTTTCCTAAAGGCATTACATATTTTCTAAAGGTGATCACTGTTCCAGTACAAAAAAATTGCTTTACTATATAAATAAGCAGTATAATGATGCTAATAGGAATTAAAAGTTCCTAAATCTTTTAACAGTAAAAACTGATAATTTTTAATCACTTATCTATAGGGTTTAGAATTATTGGAATTTATTGTTACACTCAAAGAAAAGCAAGAACTGACTGGTATGAAAACAAGTAAAATAAAAAACCACTATAGCAGAAAAAAGCCTGCTCTTTAAAAATCAGTAAGAATCGGCAATATATTATTTGAGAAGCAATGCATCAACAGAATGCCAACTTAATCTATCTTACTTTTAAATTACTCTTCTACCTTTCATTGCCTAGCCCTTTCCAACTTATTCCTTATTTATTACAAATGCCACCATGACATTATACTCTACTGGCTCCCTACCTCCCAGGCTTGATTTGAATAATTAGAAAAAGAAATTCAGATATTAACAAGCTAGAAAAAATCACTAATTTGGCAATGCATTATATATATCACACACACACACACACACACATATATTCGTTTGCCCTTCCCTTCAAAAGAGTAAATACATCTTGCAAGAATTAAATGTGGTGAAAAAACACTGAAAGACACCCTGCAGCAAACTTTTGGACATTTTCTTCCCAAAGGAATAAAGTCCACACATATCCCATATCTCTTAAAATTCTGAAACAGAACTGAAGATTTGTTTTGACTTGACTTGAAAGACACACATATCTATAGGATATGTGCAGTAAGGATAATGTTCCCCTTGGTTCAAAATGTCAAATTATTCTTAATGGGGAAAAAATAAAACTAACTCCTTCCTTTGTAAACTAGCACAGAGAATCTGTATGAACTTGTATTAGCCTAGAAGAACTCAAATTGAGGGGAGAGGGAAAATATGAACTGGGATAAAGTCACTCCTCTCCTCCTATAGGGCACATTATTTGTTTCCATCCTTTGAATTTTCAGTAATTTTGGAATAAAACAAGCTTAACCAAATGATTTTCAAGCATGTGCTAATTAATTCTGTGTTATTAATACAAATGTGAGTGATTATTCATGTGCACATGTTGAAAAGTGCATCGGTAAAATAATGTTCACACTTGAATGAGAACAGAAAATAAAAATTCCACATATATGATGTAAATATTAATTTGGGAAAACAGTACTTGTTTTAATAAAGGCAAATATGAAATACTCCAACCAAGAATATTATCATTACCGCCCTGTAAAATGTACATATGTTTATGACATGTCATTTCAATTTGTAAGTAATTTTCATTCCTTAGAAGTGACATTCAGATACTCTGTGCAGTCTTTCCAACTAACAAATTACTTTCTTGGCTATTTTGTTTATTTCTTTAAAAGTTTTAAAAAATATCACTTGAGTAAATTAATCAATTTACTATTTTCATTTGTTTGGTTATAAAACTTACCTGTACACATAACAGATTTTGTACTTTTTAAAAAGTTGTGATGATTTTTAGTGAGGAGGGAAAACCCAAATGTCTTCTTGCATGTTATGTCTTAGTTTTCAGTTTAACTAGCAGTTGAGACTGGTTAGCATTTTGTGCAACTAAAAAGAGCCAGTGAGGCTGAAATGTGAAATTCAACTAAATCTTTATTGCTAAAAGCCATTAGTTTTTAATTGCTAACACTCAGGGAAAAATTCACCAATACCAAAGAACTTGAAAGGTAATACATTTTAATTTGCTATTTAATATTCATATAGAAAGCTTCAGTCAATATAAAACAGAGGATCTTGCACTGATAAACAAGCTGTATAACAACAGATAACCTTAAACTAGCTTTCTTAAGCCACAGCAAAGATTTGCATTTCCTTTAGCTAATGGTTGTAATTGTGTCATATTACTTAGGTCCAAGTTCTTTCTTCAAAGAGCCATCAGAATAACATGGATTGAAGAGATTTTCGAACACTTGCCATTTCTTGCTGCTGCTGTTACAAGAAAGGAGAAATTAAAGAAATGTTTAATACTTTGATAAACTACTTTAATATACTGTTTTATATTTGATGAAATATGTAATGTTTTAATCTTAATTTCTCCAGTTAAATATATCCCCTATTACTTACAGTGTCCATCATAATTTTTTTTTGTAGCATTGCCATTTCTTTTCTAAGTTCATTTTGTGCACCTGTAAGAAGACTTTCATGATTCTTCTCCAAGTCTTCCATATTCTACAAAGTAAAAAGCCAGTAACTCAGTAATGAAATACTACTTGTCTGTTCTAAAGTTTAACAATTCATTTTTAAAATGAACTATTACTAGTGAAATGCACACAGTTAAATATTCCAAATAACCAAACACACAATTATCTTACACATCAACGTCCTGGATTAATGTGTAGTAGGGTGGGGGGAAATGACACGTGGCAGGAAGCTATCTTCTCTTCTTAGCTACAGGAAACATGGACTGAATCCTGTTAGACACTTCCTTTATTATGTTTTGCAAAAGGACCCATGTCCCAGACAACTATCAAATAAACTGGGTAATAATGAGCGGGGGTGGGAGCAGACAGGTTTGTGATAAAATACGCTCCTGCTAGAAATTGTAAGGTCCCTCTATGGGCTATACCAGGCACTGTTTTAAATGCCAGGATACAAAGAAATGTAGTAGCTGAATTGTACCTCTCAAATGATTAGTCCAGTTACTCACTGTTATCCAGATACTGTGAGAGAGATACATACATGTAAAAATGTTTATATACAGTAAAATCAGTGTGGTAGGCTGGGCTCAAATTTACCGTGGGGGAGAGGGAGGTGAGAAGAGATTTTTTAAAACAATTTTCAACCCTCCCTGCTAATTAAAATGCTCCCCTAGCAATACTTTATCAGAAAAGTACTTGGTATTGACATAAGTATATTAAATAGCTAACATTTATATAGAGTGCTTACACTGGGTCTGGCACCATGCTAAGTTCTTTACAATTATTACCTCATTTGATCCTCACAGGAATCCTGGGAGGAGGAGAGTGTCTAAAGTCTTATTTGAATTCAGGTCTTCTTGTCTCCAAGCTTTGTACCTCTCCATTCTTATTAGTAATTCTGACTTTCCAGACGGGTTCAATTTATACATTACTTCAGAATTCAAAGGGGTCTCAATGAGCTGAGTCCAACCCACACCTGAAAAGGTATCCTCTCTACAATATACCTGACAAATGATCACCCAGCCTTTGCTTAAAGACTTCAAAAGTGATTCTATTACCTCCTAAGGCAACCCACGCTACATGACTTAGTGCAGTTTCAAGCTTTAAGCCGCACCAAGACTTTTGGGGCACCTTATCTTTATGCATTATAAAACAAATATAAAGTAATTTAGGTTCAAAAGACTGGTATCCCCAGTCCACAAAAAACATCATGAAATCCTCCATTATTCTGGCTGCCCTCCTCTATACTCTTTGCAGCTTAAATCTCTCCTAAACTGGTGCCTAGAATTGAAGAATAGTCCATAAATGATCTGATCAGGGCAGAGTACTTCAGTACTAGTTTTCTTATTGTTTTGACAGATGCATTTCAATATAATTAATAACCTCTATTTTTTATTTCATACATTTAAAAACACAATTCTGAGAAATCATGCATAGGCTTTACCAACCTGTCAAAAGGGACCATAACATAGAAAAGGTTAAAGAACCTCTGTTTTAAGTCAATCAACAGATATTTACAGAATTCTGAATAACAACAGCTGGCATTTACATAGTACCAATCATGTACAAAAATACTGTACTATAAGCACTTTATAAATATAATCTCATCTGTTCCTCATGACAAACCTTAGAAGGGCACTCATCATTCTCCCTATGTGACAGTTAAGGAATCAGGTTAAGTGACTTGCCCTAGGGTTATACAACTAGTGTTGGGGCCTCGATTTGAATTTGGATCTCCTAACTATAGGCCCATAATCTCTAAGAATAAAGAGCTCTCTAAAGAAAAGGCAAATAAAGCTCCTCCCCCCTCATGAAGCTCACCTAATGGGAGAAACAACATGGCAACAACTACATACATTCTGGAGTGCTACCACAGAGATGGAGGGTAATCTTGGAAAGAAAGTCCTAACCAGGAGGGGAACCAGAAGGCAGAGATAAGGAGGGATGGAAGGCCCAGCCAGGACAAAGCAGTGTTGGAGGATGGCATGTCTAGGTTGTAAGAGGAATGATGCTGGATCAGGGCAGAGAGGGGAGAAAAGTATTAAGTAGACTAGAAGGGGAGAGATGGCCATGGTTATGAAGATCTTGGATGTAAGAGGGCCATGATCACATCTAGACCTTGGGAAATGCCCAGTCCCTGAGTGAAGAGAAGATGAGATGTGCAAAGATGGGGATAATGAAGCAGAAATCGACTGCAAGAACCCAGACAAGGGGTGAGGTCAGCCTGAACCAGGCAATGAATGGGTGTGTCCACGAGAGGCTGACCTATCAGCTCTTGAAACAACCCATTCCACTTCTGTCAAGTTCTAATGGTTACAATGGCCTTTTTTCTGAAACCAAACGTAAATTTGTCTCTCTTCCACCCATGGTTCCAGTTTATACCCCCTGGACTTAAATCAAGAAAATCTTCCTACACGTGACAGCCCTTCAAATACCTGAGCACAGCTTATCATATCCCCTCTACTGAGGCTCATCATCTGGAAATGACATCAAAAGAAAGATGTCACATTCATCATATGGGTTGGAATTCTAAAGCTGGAAAATCAAGGAATAATTAGAATAACAGGAAGTTTGGCCTTGGCGTACAAAATGAAGCAGGGTACAGAATAACAGAATTTTGTCAAGTAAGTTGCTGGTTACAGCAAACACTTTTTCAACAACCCAAAAGGCAACTCTATATA
Source organism: Monodelphis domestica (assembly GCF_027887165.1). Taxonomy (NCBI): domain Eukaryota; kingdom Metazoa; phylum Chordata; class Mammalia; order Didelphimorphia; family Didelphidae; genus Monodelphis; species Monodelphis domestica. The sequence continues at coordinate 89,317,735 of NC_077231.1, forward strand.
TGGATATCACCAGATGGTCAATACTGAAATCAGACAGATTATATTCTTTGTGGACTAAGAAAAGGTCAATACAGTTAGTTAAAACAATAGACTGTAGCTTAGATCATGAGCTTCTTATTGCAGGATTCAAACTTAAATTTAAAAAAGTAAGGAAAGCCATCAGACCATTAAGTATGATCTAAATAACATTGCTTATGAATAGGAAGTAGAAGTGATGAATACATTTGAGGGATTAAATGTGGTAGATATGAGTGGCTGAAGAACAATGGCCAGAGATTTTCTGGAATATGACATCTTATACTTGTGAGGCTGGCTTTTTGTATCCAAGGAGGTATTTTCTCCTCCCCTACTAAATGTCATCTTCTTAGGACTCAATGATCTAGCCTGTTTAAGTCATTTTGGATACTGACCATCATCCAGTGTGTTGGCTCCTCCCAGACTGTTGTCCTCTGCAAATTTAATGTGCATATTATCTCATTAACCAACACAAAACCTAGCACCTATGCATTTTATCAAGCCATGCAATCTCTATAAAACATATGGCATTTATGCTTTGGGCCAATATATATGTGTAAGGCTGTCACATATATCATTTGCTGCATCATGTCACCACAGTGCTCATGCTTGCTGTAGCACACGGTTATTATGTCAAAGCCAGTTATTTTTGTATTGTTTATGATGTATATTCATGGGTATTTAAGTAGACTCCATATAACTTTCAAGGACTTCACTGACAAATAAGACTTTGTGGAAGGACCAGTGATATCCAAGCAGAGAATGTATCAGTATGAATTTTGCACAGGGGAGTTTTAAAAGAGAGTACTGAGCTTTGGGAAAGAGCAATGAGAGAATGTGAAACAGCTTGCTAATCCCCACCATGTCTTTTCCCTTTGGAGGGGCCCTTTAGCAAGCAACACCATCTCCCAATAGAGGTTGCTAGTGTATTCCAATGTGCTGAATCTATAAAACAGATACAAAGCTCTGTGTGTGTGTAAATGGAGACCTGTGACAACAGCAGGCCAAATGGACTTGCTTCCAGTATACTCACTGCTTTCATCAGTGCATGCAGCCTCCTGGAAGACTCTATTGCTTAGGCAGTATAGATTAGTAATACTATAACGGGACTGGGGGATGGGACACAGGAGGAAGCAACACATGAAATGTGTATAATGGATGCTTTGAACTCTGCTACTAATAGCACTACAATGATCAAGAACAATTCTGTGGAAATTATGAAAAAGAACCCTATCCAATCTAGAGAAAGAACTATGGGAGAAGAAATGCAGAAGAAAAACATATGATTTATCACTTGATTATATGGGTATATAACTATGGGTGTATATGGGTATAAATTTTTTAAAAGATTATTACAAATATGAATAATAGGGAAATAGGTTTTGAGTAATAAGATATGGATAAAACAGTGGAATTGCTTGTCAGCTCCAGGAGAGGGAAGGAAAGAGAGGAGGGAAGAAAACATGAATCATGTAACTATGGAAAAATGTTCTAAAAAAATAAAATAAAGTGGGGAAAATAATGGATGTTTTGATAATATGTTCCTTTTACCACTTTGTTTAAATGTTTTTCTATAGTAATGATATTTATAGAGGTAATTGAGGCATATAAAAAGGATGTAAGGAAATTTGACTGGATACTCTCATCCTCACTTCCTGGTGTCCCTCGCTTCTTTTAAGGTCCATCTAAAATCTTGTCTTCCATAGGAAGCTTTTCCAAATGTCCCTTAATCCTAATGCCCTCCTTCTGTTGATTATTTCCAATTTATCTTGTTGGTAGCTTATCTATACATAATTATTTGCAGGCTGTCTCTCCTTTTGAGCTCCTTGAGAGGAAGGGTTCTCTTTTGCCTTTCTTTATCTTCCAATGCTTGGCACACATTATGCTCTTAGTATTTAACTAACAGCTGAGTTAATAAAATGTCATAGACAAAGGTAACTTCTAGAGCATGATGAAGTATTAAAGGACAGTTTTTGTAAACATTTTTCATCAATTCAGAAAAACTGTTAAAACTCACATAACATTTTATAAAAATATTAGATAATACAGATACCAGACCTTTAGAAATTGTTCATACAACTGTTTAATTGTTTTCAGTCTCTGACTCTGAACTATTCTGGCTTGCTGAAAAACCTTTTGTTGTTGTCGAAACATATTCTAAAAACAAAAATAAGAGTGTTACAATCTTACAAAATTACAAAAGTAAAACTTATGGCTGAAAAAAATTAAACATTGGATTTAAGTAATGATGGAATTAAAGGCAAGGCAAATTCACTACCATCATGGTCTAACAATGTGATTTACCTGTCATAATTTAAAAAATCATTATTAAAGAACAAACATATTTAGCTATATTGAAAGATAAGATATGGATATTATCTTAGTCCCCAAATAGCAAAGAAAGATATGAATCTCCTTCCACTCAAACCTGTTCTTCTTTCTGACTTCTTTATTTCTAGCTGAATTAAGGATGACTGTGAAGTTGCAAACCTAGGCACTATAATATGATGTTCTCATCAAAAATAGGGAAGTTATAAAGGAGGATTTGAAAGTAAAGTTCTTTACTGAAGCATTTTCTGATAATTTCAATGCTAGTCAATAACTATTCCATACTTAAACTTCAGATAGATCTTTGTTTACCCCTCTTCCTGTGTTTATTATGCATTATTTTGTATCATAGTGATTCTCTGTCATAGTCCTCTACTAGATTATAAACCCCATTGGGTCACATTTTATCTAAAATTCCAATTTTTCCCAATAGTGTTGTGTACACGGTTTTCAACAAGTGTTTTAAAAGCAAAAGGTTTACAAAGTGCTTTGCTAATATTATTTTATCCTCACAACATCCCGGAGAAGTAGGTGCTATCATGTCCTCATTTATATATAAGGACCTCAGGTAGACAGAAGTTGAGTGACTTCCCCAAGGTTACATAGCAATTAATCTAAAGGCCAGGTTTTGAAATTGGGTCTTCCTGACTCCAGGTGTATCCATTGTGCCACCTAGTTGCTGTGTGTTTTTGTGTGTATGCATAGGTAAAAAGTTTTGCTGAAGACATATAATACAAAAATAAGAAAAATAAGGTGATATATTTAACTACTATTTATTGATGATAATATTTATTACATGGTAAAACCTAGTTTATAAGAGGGTTTCAAGTAAAAGAGGACATGAACTGAAGTATGATTTTGTGAGAACTGGTTAGCAGAACAGTATAAATAATCAAAAGTGAACTATAATAATCAGACTAAATTACTCTTTCTAGCATCTGAGACCCATCATCTGCTTGGCCTAATCTTAGTCTCCAAAGCTCATCAGCCAGCTAGTCTAGTTTTTATGCCTAATACAAACCACACTTATTTACCACCACATTTTGGTTCACAATGTTCCTTCTGTCTATAAGTCAGAAGTTCCTTAAGTCTAGAAGTTCCTTACGTTTCCAACTAGTCAGTTGCTACTTAAAGCCTTTCCATCTTCCAAAAAAGATTTCCATTACAAGAAATCTTCACTAAGTACTCAAATTTAACCTTCCCATCTTGAATTCCTGCTTTTACTCTGCATTATTATTTGCTTCATATTTATATGGTTTATCGTTTCATGAGATTATAAACTCCCAAGAACAGTATCTCATTGCTTTTTTGTAGGCAGTGTGGTATAGGATATAGAGTAACAGACCTGAAGTCTCAGGAAGACCACATTTTTAATCCTGCATCAGACACTTATTAGTTATACAACACTAAGTTAAAAGTCCTGCATTTAAAATCCTATATGGAGAACCAGTGCATAGCCATTTCTACTTAGAAGTTCTACTACACATTTTTAAAAAATTCTTCCTTTCCATTTGAGAATCAATACTGTGTAGTTGTTCCAGGGTACCAGCAGTAAAGGCTAGGCAACAGGGGTTAAGTGATTTGCCCATAGACATACAGCTAGAAAGTGTCCGAGGCCACATTTGAACCCAGGACCTTCTGTTTCCAGCCCTGGCTCTCTATCCATTTACCCACCTAACTGCACCCCCCAACAATTAATTTTTAAATAACATGGTAGTAGAGGTACTTTGGCTATTTAAGAATCAGAAAAAATTTAAATATTAAGTTGTGATTTAAGAATATTTATTACTAATTTTAGTTATGAAACAAGAAAGTTACAACCTATATTAGTAGTATTCTGTCACTTTTCGAATTGTCTATTTTATTTTTAAGAGGAAAGGAAAGGAAAACATGACAAAATGAAAAGAAATGCATGCAAAGGAAAGAGTACTGGGTTCAAATTCTAGCTCTGATACTACTTTATGAACACAGCCAATTAATTAAAATTCACTGAGCTTTAGTTTCCTCATCTATAAAATAAGGAAGACAATAATATCTGCCTGAAGTTGCTATAAGGAAAGTGAGTTAATACTAAAATGATTATTTTTGATCTCTTAAAATAGAAAGCATTCTTTTCTGTACAGATGCCAAGTCTGAACCTGAATCACAGCTAACAAGACCATAAAACATAGCAAACGATGAATAAGAATAGCCCATTCAGTTCCACAGGATTATTACCAGGCAATTATCTGTATTTTCTATTCTTAATTATAACATATATAAATTATATAATATTCTAGGCATGATACCAACAGCTAGTTTTTCTTCCTGTTCCTCAGCTTTCTGAACATCCACATCCCACTGCTGAAATAATGTCAGGAATTGTTGAGAATATTCATGGTTGAGTTTCTGCCTGTTAAAAGAATCATGAACATTATCATTACCATTATTTAAATTAACCTGTTAATTTCCCGAAAATAACTAATTTAAATAAATGATCAAGCATTTCAGCATAATGGGGAAGTCACCTTGAGTGTCAAAGACAATGACAATGGAGTACATATTTTAGCAAATTCAATAAAAACTTTAAACATCCAGCCATGGACTATCTGTCATTGCAGGACTAACTTATCTAGATTTAGAGACACTTCCCGAAGACTGGTCACCAGATAGTAATTATTTTTGACCATAGCAACTAATTAAGAAAAATGACTAATGCACAGAGTGGTTGCAATCTGCCCTAGCAGAAGTGGTACCCAAACTGATGAAATCACAAATCCCTGAAATATAAGTAATTTATGTAAGATGAAGAATATTAAAAAAATGTTCTGAGTCATGTATTACCTTGTTTATTGGTTATGATAAAAAAGAAAAGTGCCCAGGACTTTATTTCCTATAATGCCAACAAAACATCATTCACTGGGAAGAATTCCCTGTGCTCTAGTTCCTACTTCTTTGGTCACAGAAAGGTAATGTCACCAGGTAAGTACTCTTCCTGGAGAGTTTTCTGATAGGTGGGTAGTTAAAAAAAGCAGAACTGGCAAAGAAGAGATGAGAAGAGCCAGAAAAGGAAAGCTACAGACTAAAGTCCCAAGAAGACAGAAGTGGTGATTCATGGAATGAATGAGATGGCCATAGACATTCCTGAACTCAGGAGTATCTAAATTCTGATGATCAAGCTGAAAGGTTTCCTTAGGAGTACATGCAGCAGGTAGCAGTGAACCCTAAACTCTTGCCAGTGTTCTGAAATAATTATATTATGCTAGCTGGTAGAGATTATAATCCTTTTGGAATTATTTGATTCTCTTACACTGCTTTTCTCTTGATTAAATACTTTTACATGCCTCTTGCATGTTCTGTAAATAAACCATGTGGACCTGGGATTTGATTTGCAGAATGGTTATTAACAACTCACAGTGAGCCTACAATGACAGAAGTCTCTACTCCAGGGCAAAAGTCTTCAGAGTTTTCTGGTACCTCATCTTATACAGAGTTTCTTTTAACATAAAATTTGGTGACTTTTGTTTTTGAAAAAGGATGGAATTTTTATCATGATTTGAGAATAGGGTTTTTTTTATTTGGAAAAAATGTAACAGTTTTTTATTAATTGGAAAAAATTAAGGTATAATTGTTGGGGGGGGAAACATACTTTTAAATGTTCTACCAAATTATCAAGTGATAACACTTATATAACCCAGTGGAATTGGTTGTCAGCTCTGGGAGGGGGGAGGGAAAGAAAATGAATCATATAAACATGGAAAAATATTTTAAAACAGAGCTTTAAATAAACCCTGACCTCTCAAAAAATGTTCTACCAAATTAAATGTTTTTGAAAAACTGATAAAAATATCAAATAAATACTAAGGAAAACTAATTATGTCAAAAATATGTATGATGCCATATTAATATTTTAAAAGGATAAAGGCATTCATTTCAAAATATAAGTATGAATTCATGACATAATTAGGTTATATAAAATTTCAGCCTATATTTATTTTTACTGTTTTCTATTTTAGCACCGCACAGATTTAATTCTTTTTTAAAACCCTTACCTTCTGTCTTGGAATCAATACTATGTATTGGATTCCAAGGCAGAAGAGTGGTAAGGGCTAGGCAATGGGGGTCAAGTGACTTGCCCAGGGTCACACAGCCGGGAAGTGTCTGAGGCCAGATTTGAACCTAGGACCTTCTCATCTCTAGGCCTGACTCTTAATCCACTGAGCTATCCAGCTTCCCCCTGCACAGATTTAATTCAACGGTCATTTGATCAAACAAAGTTCATAAAGTATTTCATAAACTCATAAATGTATACTAGTTAAAAAATAAAAACAAATGTCTTTTTTTTAAACAAAGAGTAACAAATAAGATCAGATGACTGAAAGATGGCTATGTGCAAGGTGAATTAGAAGAGCTTTATAGAAGAGGTAGAATTTAAGTTGGTACTTAAATGGTGAGAAGAAAGAGAACAGTAGGTAGAGAAATCAGGAGGAGAAAGGAGACTCAAGGTACGAAAAAACTGTAAACAAAGGAAGAGAGGTGGAAAATCATAGGGCGAGGAACAAGTAATAATCCAGCAAGCTGGAATCTAAAATATCTGAAGGTAGTTATATGAGACAAAGCTGTTAAGGTAGAAAGTCATAAAGGTAGATTCTAGAATCCTGCATGGCAGGGTTAGGAGACTAAATTTTGTTAAACAGTGGAGGTAGAACATAGAATTTTTTAAAAAGGGCCATGATCTGCTCATTATGTAGGATGAAAGATGGGGAAGAAATGGCAGCAGGGAGAAAGATTAAGGAAGCTATTTGCAGCACTACACCCAAGAGTTAACAATGACCTAAACTGGGATAACAAAAATGCTGTAAAGATTTGCCAATCATTTGAATATAGTGGATGAAAGAGGAGTCAAAGATGAAAGAAACCAAGATAGATTATTGGAAGAATAATGTCACTGACAGAAGGAAATCAATAACAGTAAGCTTTGGGGAGAAAAGATAGGTTGTTTTGTGGCTTTTAGTGCTTGTAGGACTATCCAAGTAGATATGAAAAGAATGAGGTCCAAGAGAGACCCATGTCATTTAGCCAGTGGAGGTTCAGAGAAATGAAGCTACTTGCCCCAGTTTAACAGGATCAAATACATACTGAAGTCCAAGTCTTGTGACTTCAAGCCCAATGTTCCTTCTATCCAACCATAAGGAAAAGATAAATGATTTCTATGATCCCTATGTTCATATATTGTTGTGAGGGACAAGACCTAGAAAAGAATTTTTGCACTACAGTAGTCACTTCATTCAGAACCTTGGCCTTCACTTGAAGGGCCACTTCCTGAGCTCTGAGAGTAAACAGCAGATCAGGGCCCTGGAACATCCACTCAGACACAACATATGACTACTTTTAGAGTACTGAACTTCTATTTCAGATTGACATTCAGGAAATGCCTATTTTCTTCCTAAGAAAGGCATGCTGTGAAGACTGATCAAAAGCAGAGGTTCTTAACCTAGAGTTTGTTAACTTTTATTTTAAATTTTAACCATTTTGGTTTTCTTTGTAACTCTCTGCATTTTATCTTACATTTTAAAAAACATTTGCAGGAAGAATCCATAGGTTTCAAAAGACTACACAAAGCACGGCACAAAAAAGGTTAAGAAGCCCTACTCTAAATAAGCATAAAGCTACTCCACCTGCCAGAAGTTTGAATCTTTAAGAAAATGGATCCCTTTTCTCTCTACCCTGAGGCAGATAGGTGGTACAGTAACAGAGCACTAGACCCAGTCAGGAAGACCTGAGTTCAAATGCTTCAGACATTCACAAGCTGTGTGACCTGGGTGAGTCACTTAACCTCTGCCTCAGCTTCCTTAACTATAAATCAGGATATTTGCATTTACTTTGCAGAGATGTGACAATAAAATAAAATATATGTAAGGTACTTAGCACAGTGCCTGAGACATAATAGTTGAGCTAGAAATTCTTATTCCCAAAATAGACAATACACAAAAGATAGATCTAAGAACAAATCTTTGAACAATAGCCACCTTAAAGGATCAGAAAGAGAAGGGCCAATAAAGAGAATGATAAAATCTCAGAGGAAATCTTTTAAAGGTCTTCTAGTCCTATCTGAAAAAGGAATACCTCTATAGCAGATGGTATCAAACTACAATAGAAATAGGGGCTATTAATCTGTAACTAAGGATCCCTGTGAGTTGCATATTAATGTAAAAATGTAATGTTTTTATTGTATTTTTTATTTTTCTGTTCAGTATTTCCAAATACTTTTTAATCGAGTTCAGGTGTCACATAGTGTTGTGGACTATATGTGCTCTATAGCACCTCTGACAAGCAGTCACCCTACCACTACTGGCTGTTCCCTGGGGAGAAAAAACTCAAGGAGGAGTCAGAGGCAGGAAAAGAACCTGAAGACAATAATACAAAGGAAAGACTGTCAGAAGGAATGAGTATTTAATAGCATTCAGTTGCTACACAAGTTAACAAAGATGAATAAAGACTGAAAAAAATACCACTGGACTTGATGATCGTGAAGGGATTTTCCTTTTGAGGCCTGAGATACAAGATAGCAAAAACTCTTTTCTCTCTCATATTGAGAGAAAAAAAATATATATTTTTCAGCTGATATACCAATAAATACAAAACAAAATCACCTTTTCGATATAGATTTTGCACTTATGTTGAAAACAGAAAAAAATACTAACATAAATTCTTACCTTTGTTCTTGTTGTGTTTTCCAAACATGCTCAATTTTCTGATTACTAGTTTTAAGAGAAGCCTTAGTATACATTTCCAATCTTTTCCTCTTTGCAAGAAGAGCCTTGTTAATATCAGCTATAATGAAATATTTATCAAAATCTCATGTTGTGGAGTTTACATGTTGACCATATAAGTCTAAACAAAATAATCTAAGTAGACAGACAATTCATCAATACTATGAAATCATGATGTATTTAAATTTAAAATATGCATTGTACCAACTGTTTAAAAAAAAAAAGGTGGTTCTTTCTCTAATTTATAATCTTAAAAAAAAACCCACAAAACTCAGTGGGGGTTGACTTGTTCAGGGTTACACAGCTAAGAAGTCTCTGAGGACAGATTTCAATCCAAATCCCTCTGTCTAGGCCTTGGCTCTCTAGCCACTGAGCAACCTATCTACTCTCTATAATCTTTACCCTAAGAAAAATACTTCCAGGTAAGCTAAAGAAATTCTTGTAACTTTTTATAATAGCATCTAAACTTTAGTGTTTCATCCTCTATCTCTCCCTGCATTTTGGAATAGGTTTAAGTAAAGGGTAACTTATTCTTTCTTTCCAAGATTATATGTGTATATAAAGGACCTTAAAGATAAACTCTAATTCTTGTTTTTTAAAAAAAAGTTATCAATTTGAAGAAAGTTTTTACTCAAGATATAAAATTTAGAGGACTTCTGGAAAATAAAAACAAATTCAGGAATCCCTGTCAAACTTTTAAGATTTTTTTAAGATAGATTTTTTTTTAGTTAATTAAGATAGATTAGTTCAAATCTAATCCCACCAAAAATCATTTCTATACACAATGACATAAACATAGCCTGCAAAACTATTTCATCAGTTATTACATCTAAGAATAGGCAGACTATTGTGTGTGTTTGTGTGTATACACACACATACTTTAACTTATTTATGCACTTAAGCTATAGTGTGGTACAGTGGGAAAAGCATCAGATCTGGAGTCAAAATACTGGGGTTTAAATCCTGAATTTGACATTATCTTGTGAACTTTGGGTAAAAATAACATTAAAAATAAACCCTTCAATGGTGTCAGTTTACTCCTGTGAAAAATAATAATAGCTAATAACAGCACTTATGTAGCACTTAAAGTGCTAAGTGCTTTACCAATATCATCTCATTTTATCTTCACAACAGCCCTGAGAGATGAATGATTTTATTATCTACATTTTATAGATGATTACATGGAGGGAAATGAAGTTATGTGTCTTGCCAAGGGTCAGACAGCCAAGAAATGTCTGTTGTGGTATTTGAACTAAAGGGATCCCTAGCCCCAGGACCCATGCTATTTCCAGGATGACACCTAGTAGCCTCAAATGAAAAAAAATGGATACTTAAATTGAGCTCTGAGGATATCTCTAATTCAAGATGAATGATCCCAGGTCATTTTGAGATACAATGAAAGCACCATGAGAAGAAGAATGGTTTAACTTTTGCCTTTACATCCCCAATTTCTAGTACTATGCTCCAAATATAGGAGACACTTAACAAATTTTTATTGAGTTGGGCTGGTGAGGTTTATTCCTAATGCTGTATCATTTTTATTTCTAAATACTGCTCTGACTATTTTTTATTTTTAATAGGATTCAATAATATCATTTTTCAAGTTTTTTTTCCTTCATTCCTTTGTCCTGACAATTCTGGGAATGCCCTCACATTCCCTGCCCCAGAGCAGCTTCCAAAATTGGGATAATTAAGATGTAAGAATATAAGCTCCATCCTGTCTAGGAGACAAAAACTAGTTTAGGCCAAGAATGTCTGGGGGCAGCATTGGCAATGTTATTGATTCCCTCACTGGGACTGAACAGGCAAAAGTCAATCTTAACCAGGTCTAACTTCATTTCTTCATCTAGATCAGCAAGGATACTGGAATACTATAATCAGCATTGGACTTCCCCCATCATCATGAGAGGATCAAGGAGGGACTAGAAAATATTAGCCCATCTCCACATTAAGTGTCCACCAATTAAGACTATCTACATGGGAGGGCTGAATAATGAGCTTCCAAAATGATATTTAATGACTCAAGATTAAATGAAATGGTTATGGTTACTGAGAGAATCATGCCCAAATTAATTTGTAGTAACTGGCTTATTATTAAATTAATTTTAATACCTGGAATGTTGCCTTTTAGAATTTTTAATCCTCACACTGGACTTCCTCTGGTTCCTTTTCCATACACTATTCCATAGATTAAGTTAAATGTGCATATAAACATATATATTTTTACTAAACTCTCCCCTTCATTCTCTATATTAAAAATTAGGAAATAACAATGAGGCAATCCAAAATACATACCAAATACATTTCTAAAATCAAATGCATGTGATATAGTACATAAGGCCCATAAACCTCTCAAAATGTAGCAGTTCTATGATTCTATAGTCTTCTACAAATTTAAACAAGCTTAAAAAAAAAGAATTTCTTTAAATATAATGAAATCACAAAACATACCTCCAAATCTTTCCAACATATTCTGTACTTCACCCCTAAAGAAATTATAATTTAGTTATATATGCTTATACTTTTAAATTTTTTTGAAAACTTTTTCACAAAGCACTTTCTATTTACATTAGACTTCTATTAAAATATTTAACTAAAATATAGTTATGAAGATCTTTTTATATTATAAAAAGAATCTATATAAAACCAAAGGCAAGTATAATATGTAATGGGAATACACTAGGCACAAATACGGGAGTAAAACAAGAATGTCCACTCTTTCCCCTCGTTTTTTATATGGTTCTAGAAATGCTAGCAACAGCAATAATAGAAAGAAATTAAAGACATAAAGATAGGTAGAAGAAATAAAACTCTATTAGCTAATGATATGATGGCATACTTGGAAAATGTCAGGGAATCAGCAAAGATACTAATCTAATCCATGTCCAAATTAAGACATCATTCCATGATGTCATTGGTCCTCCTCAAAAACAAAGGATGAACAACAATCAAGAAAATAACTTCATCAAAGGTAAATGCAAAATAAAAATCCTTAAAAAATAAAATAAATCCACAAAATCCAATCTACAAAAAAATCCACAAAAATCTTCATTTCCATAACAACAAAATCCAAAAAACAATGAAATCTCAATCCAAATAACTACAAAATGCATAAAATATCTGAAAATTGACCTATCAAAGCACACAAAATACTTATATAGATACAAAACAATTACGAAGTACTACTTAAAAAAAATAACAACTAAAAAAAACCTTTAGAATATTCAGTGTTCATACCTGGGGATCAGGCCAATAAAATAAAAATGACCATATCACTGAAGTTTAATTTATGCCTTTAATGCTATAACAATCAAATTAACAAGGAGATACTTTATAGAACTTGATTAAAATAATAACATTCATTTGGGAAAAAAAGATCTAGAATATTATTGGAAATAATAAAGAGGTAGAGTTGAAGGGGGAATAGCACTTTCATATTTCAAACTATATTATAAAACAGGAGTGATCAAAGCCAGTTGATATTGATTAAAAAACAGAAAAAAGGAGATCATTGGAACAGACTATTGAAGACTAGAAAATGAAGAATCAGAAACAGTAGAATTCAATGGGAAAACAGGGACATGAGCTGCCAGAAATTAGGCTTCTATCCACACCTTAAACCATATTCCACATACATTCTAAATGGATGCAAGCCCTTGATATTAAAGCTCGTCCTCTTTAAAAAATTAGAAGAAAATAGATCTCTCACAGGTATGGGTAGATATATTCTTAACTAAACAAGAACTTAAGCAATTATAAATGATAAAACAGAGAACTTTGATTACATGAAAATGAAAAGCTTCTCTACACAGACAAAATTAATGCACCTAAGGAAGGGAAGCAGTGAAATGGAGGGGGAAATATTTTTGTATCTCTCTGAGAAGGGTTTGGTAGCTAAAATATACACGTAATTAACAAATACACACATAAACATCACTAATAGCCATTCGCTAATAAATAAAGTGGTCAAAAGATATGAAGAATCCATTCTCACAGAAAAAAAGCAAAGCATTCACAATTACATGAATCCTTATTAAGATTACTCCAAATCCTTAGTAAGAGAAATGCAATTCAAAACAACCCTGAGGTTTCATCTCATACCCTTCAAATTGGCAAAGATGACAAAAAATGCTAACAATCAGTGTTGGAGGAGTTATGGGGTGACAAGTGTGTGAATGAATTGCTGATGAAGTTGGTAGCTACAAATGGGTATAATCATTTCGAAAAGCAATGTGGAATTATGTATATAAAGCAACTAAAATGTTCTTACTCTTTTACCAGTAATGGAAACAATCCCATTACTAGGCTTATACCATAAGGAAGATATAAAGAATAAACTCTCCATATATGTCAATGTATTTATAGCAACATTTTTTGTGATAAAAAAATTGGAAAGAGATGCCCATCAATTATGGAATAGCTAAACAAATTGTCGTAAGAAATGATGAATATGATAAATATAGAGAAGTGCTAAAAGATCTACATGAACTGAAGCAAAATAAAGTAGGGAGAGCCAAAGAAATAAAATTCTGTACACAATGACAACAATGTAAATGAAAAGAACCATACACACATACAAAAATTAGAAGTAAATATAGTAAAATTATAGATTAAGCATGGCTTGAAAGAAGGCATATGGAACGGCTCTATTGGAGGAAGAAGGGATACTGTGGAAAACTATGATGATGTAAAAAACAAAAGACATCACTAAAAACTTATTTTTAAAAAAATTTAACTGAAAGAAATAAACTATTTTAATCATATTACCCCATATCTTCTTCAACTGCTCCATGATTAATAACTGTAGAAGGTCTTTTTTTCCCATGCTTTTCAATTACTGAAGTTTCTCCTACAATTTTGACAAAAGAAAAGAATCTGAAATTAAGTTTGTGACTATGTGATTCTCATGAAGTAATATTCTCATCTTTTGACCTTTTGTAAAAGACCTTTAATATATTCATTTTTAATTTTTGTATAGGTGTGTGTGGTTCTTTCCATTTACATTGTTGTAGTCATTGTTTACAGAATTTTGTTTTCTTGGATGTTTACCCTTATTCTAAGAGTAAAGCCTTTTAAAATTGTGTTGTTTTCACAACTGTAGTTGTGGTATGGTGATGACTTAAGGTGCTCATAGGCTGTGCCATAGCATAACAGCTCTGATAGAGTCTATCAAGATAGAAAGGTTTTAAGATGCCCAGTAACTGTCTGAATATCATTTGAGCATTACTTTAGCTAAAAATTAGAAGAGGTTCATTGCCAAACTGGGTAAAAGATGATGAAATTTCCACAGTCACTCAAAAAGGCCACCTATTGAGGCAGAGAAGGAAATGATCTGTATCAGTTGAAGGAGACCAAGGAGGTATAAAGTACCACCCATCTATAACTGAACTCATTTTAAGGTGTCTGAGCTCTTACAGGCTATAGCAACAGATCACAAGCATATGTAATGGGCACATGAATAAAAGAAATCTGTGGGGGGAAATATAAGCTATTTCATTTAGATTTCATGCATTATAAAATATAAAATGCATTTCCTTTCACACAACTATGGACAGTATATACTACCCATATCGAGATGTGAATGTTTTATACTGTACCTTCCCTAGCATCTTCCTCAGAACCACTCAGATCTTTCTTTTCTTCTTTATCAAAGTCATAAGCTCGGCTCACTTGAGCTTCCATTGCTGGCTTCCCAGTTTTTCCTACGTGTTTTCTTCCTGAAGGTGCCATAACTAGGCAATTGTTTACTGCAATAAATATGAGATTTTAAACACTATTTTTAATTCCAAGGATTAAATCTAAGAGATAAAGGACTGGAGAATGAAGTCAAAATGTGTAAGGGTATAATCATATCATCAACAAACATATTAAATTCTGTCTATGGGCTAGGGACTACATTAGGTGTAAGGGATATAAATACAAAACGTAAAACAATCCCTTCTTTTAAGGAGCTTGAGAAATATGGGCAAACACTAGCACATATAAAATATATACAGAAAGACATTCAAAATAATTATGAAGGCAGCTAGGTGGCTCAGTAAATAGAATCAGGCCTAGAGAGAGGAGGTCCTAAGTTCAAACTTGGCCTCAGAAACTTTCTAGCTTTGTGACCTTGGGCAAGTCCCTTAAACCCCAATTTCCTTACTGCTTTTCTTTCTTAGAATCAATACAGATTAGAGTACAAGTCTTAAAAAATACATTATTTTTATAAGGTAATGACACAAGCAGTTGTGGGGTCTAGGAAAAGTTTTATGAAAAAGGTAGTTTTTTTGCGGTATCTAGAAGGAAGTTAGGAAATGCATTCTAAGACTAGCAGATGACCAGCAAAAGCATAATCATATATTGAGTGATAATACATATATAATCCAGTGGAACTGCTTGCTTGTCAGCTCTGGGAGGGGGGAGGGGGAAAAGGTGAGGGAAAAAAACATGAATCATGTAATCATGGAAAAATAATTAAATTTTTTAAAAAAGCATAGCCATGGGAAATGAACTGTGTAAGAACAACTAGAAAGCGAGAATTGAACATAGAAGGACAGTAATGTATAATGCAGTTGAAGTCTGGTTATGTCCAAGTTATGATAAGTTGTAGAGCCAAAAGCATTTTTTATATTTTATCTAAGAGGCAAATAAGTAGCCATCTAAAGAAGAATGATGTAGTGGGTAGCTGGGAGGTTTAGTGGATTGAGAGCCAGGCCTAGAGACGGGAGATCTTGGGTTTAAATCTGGCTTCAGATACTTCCTAGTTGTGTGACCCTGGATAAATCGTTTAACTGCCATTGCCTAGTCCTTACTGATTTTCTGCCTTGGAACTAATACACAGTATTGATTCTAAGATAGAAGGTAAGGGTTTAAAAATAAATTTTTTTTAAAAAAAGTACTATATGGTTTGTCTTACCTGTTCTTAAGGAAAACAACTTTGGCATCTTTATAAAGGATGGATTAGAATGTGAAGAGAAATCTGAGGTTTAATAGTTCAAATAGGAGGCCTTTGAATTGGTCCAGATGAAAGATGGTACTTAAATACTTAATGTATTTTTTGGACTACTTTATCTTCCCACTAATTGCCTTGCCTAACTGAAGATGACTCTATCCCAAGGTTTACTCTCCTGATTTCTGAATTTCTGGCTGGCATTACCACTTTAAAAAAAAACAAACATATTTTTATTTATTTCATTAAATATTTCACAGTTAATGGATAAAAAATATTTAACATTCATTTTTTTTAAATTTCAGTTCCAAATTCTCTCCTCTCTTCCACCCTGAGAAGGCAACATATCAATTATATTTGTGAAGTCATGCAAAACATATTTCAATATTATCTATGTTGCAAAAGAAAGAGAAATTTTAAAATTATGCTTCATCTTGCATTCAGAATTCATTAGTTCTCTCTCTCTTTGGAAGTAGATAGCATTTTTTATCATGTAGTTTTAGAATTGTTTTTGATCACTATCTTGATTAGAGTAACTCAATCTTTCACACTTGATCATCCTTATAAAACTAACAATCCCTACAATAATTTCCTGGTTCTGCTCACTTCACCTTGCATCAATTCATATAAGACTTCCAAAGTTTTTCTTTTGTCATTTCTTACAGAATAATAGAATTCCATCACAACTATATGTGACAACTTGTTTAATACCAAATTGATGGGCAGCCCTTCAATTTCTGATTCTTTGCCACCACAAAAAGAATTGTTATGAGTACTTTTGTACAAATAGCTCCTTTTCCCTTTACTTTAGTCTCTTTGGGATAAGACCTAGTATTGCTGGGTCTAAAGGTATGCACAGTTTTGTAGCCCTTTTTTTATGTAGTCCTCTAGGATAGTTGGACTAGTTCACAAAATGGATTAGGGTCATCACAATTTCTGAAGAGCCCCAGACATGTTCACTTCAGTTGCAGCTCAACTCACTCTCCAAATTGTTAGTAGTTTAACATACTTTGAGTTTCAGTAAAAAGAGTCCTGACAAGGGTTCCAGTCCTGATTCTGCCACTAACTTAATATGTAAGCTTTACCATATCACATGATTTCATCCTGTCTCAATTTCTCCATCTGCAAAGTAGGGATAATAGTACCTGTTTGGTAGGTGAGTCAATTGAAGAATAGCTAACCAAAAAAGCTAAATACACAGTATGGACCCAATTTTAAAAAGCAACTTCATAACTACTACTATGTACCATGTAAAAAATATTGGCCTATGAAAAGGCCAAACACAATGGTGTTTTCTCAGTCCTCATCCTTCTTGACCTCCTTGCAGCCTATGACACCACTGCTCACCTTTTTCTCCTTGAAACTCTCTTCCTGATTCTCAATAGGAAAAATAAGGAGTAGAAGATTTAGCAGGAGAACAGATTAAGGGATGGATTAATTCTAAGCAAAACAAATTATGGGTGTACAAAATTATAGCTCTTTTTGTGATGGGAAAGACATGAGCTGATGGCAATCCAATTAAAGAATGGTTGAACAAGTTATAACATATAAATGTGAGAAAAAAGGATATAGTTTCTCACAGAAGAAAAACAATTGCTTGATCACATGGGTTGATGAGGATATGATTGGGGATATAGACTCTAAATGATCACTGTAGTGCAAATACCAGTAATACATAAATAGTTCTTAATCAATGACACATGTAAAACCTAGTGGAATTGCACATCAGCTACAGGAGAGGGTGGAGAGGGGAGGAAAAGAATATGAATCTTGTAACCATGGAAAAATATTCTAAATTAATTAAATAAATAAAAATCCCCAAATAAAAAAAAGGATATGGTTTCTGAGAAACCTGGAAAAACTTGTATGAACTGATACATAGCGAGGTGAACAGAATCAGGAGAACAATTTAAACAATGATAATATTATGGTAAAGAAAAACAACTTCTAAAAATTAGGATTTTTGACTGCTTAAATAACTAACTACTTATTCCAAAGGATTAGTAATGGATCATTCTCCCTGCCTGATAGATAAAAGACTCAGAGTGCAGAATGAGACACATGTATTTGTGTGTCTACTTATATGGCATAGTCAAGGCTGAAATTTGTTTTGCTTGACTATACATGTTTGCAAAAGATGTTTTGTTTTTCTTTCATTCACAAGGGGAAAGGGAGGAGTAGATTTTTCCTAGCTGAAAAAAAATGTGTAATAAAAAAAATAATATTAGTCATCTAAAAAAATTAAATTCACAAAATCTTTGCAGTCAATTTCTCCTTCATTTTCCTAACTATATTTGTTATAAGGGGAAGCTTCCATTTTGTGGAGAAGGGGGAAATTTAATGGATAATGATAGAGATTTAGAAAACAAGTGTGTCAAAAAAGTTTAATACTATTCACAGGAAAAAAAAATCCAGAAGGGAACATAAAGATGGCAATTTTGTCACTACTTTGTCAAGTTTCAGATAATTAAAAAATTGCATGTAATATTAAGTTCATGATATACAATCTTTTCTTTATTCTTCTAAGCTGAAATGTATTTCTAATTTTTTTTTTTAATTTAAAGAAAGGCTTTGGATAAGGCCACAGGTGATAGAGAATATACCAAAAGTAATGCCAAAAGCCAGAGTGGCCAACTGCAGTTACATCCTTCACTAGAAAGTTGGACATTATCTAATTTTATTTTTTGGAAACAGAAAACAAAGACCTCACATTCTATAAACCTCAGAGAAACTGCAATTCAAACTGAAGAAAGAAGTAATAACACTGGTTGGAACCTAGATATTCTGAAATATATTAATGGTTATTAAAATATTAAATTTTCTTTAATAAAGATGAATCTTCTGTCTCATTTTAATAAACTTTTGAAATATGCTGAGCATGATGTTTTATTTTTTTTAAAACCCTTACCTTCTGTCTTAGTATCAATTCTAAGATAGAGGAATGGCAAAGGCTACACAATCTCATGAGACTTGCCCAGGGACAGAAGGCTAAGAAGTATATGAGGTCAACTTTGAATCCAGGACCTTCCATTAAGGCCTGGCTCCCGATCTAATGAACCAAGTAGTTGCCTAGTGTGTTTGTTTTTTTAAAACCCATACTTTTGGTCTTAGTAACAATTCTAAGGCAGAGGAAAAGGATTAGGCAAATGAGGTTAAATGACTTGCCCAGGGTTACACAGCTAGTAAGTGTCTGGAGCCAAGAGTTACACAACCAGTAGAGGTCACCCCTGAACCCAAATTTCTCCAACTTTTCTCACACAAACATTGTCAAGGCCAAATGCATCCAAGCAGAGTTCTCAGAGCCTTCCCTTACAACCTATTAGATATTTCTAATTACAAAGAGAATGGGAGCGCCAAGAGGGGAGGGACTATTGAAGGGCTTTTCTTAAGTTTTCCCAGCAGCAGTGGCATAGACTAAGCACAAATTAAATGCTTGATTGACTCCAAGATACATAATGGCTCATACCTGCCTAGATTGGAATCTAGGACAAAAGTTCTCCAAAAAAAAAAAAAATATATATATATATATATGTATATATATAAAATACACATATTTTTATCAATAATATAGATTACATAATCTACAAATATTACTAAAAATAAATATAAACAAAAAATAGGATTAAATATAAATAGACTTGAGGGAGCAGGAAGGTTTCCTGTGGAAGTCAGGATTTTAGCTGAAACTTAAAGGAAGTCAAGGAGATAGGTGTGGTAGGTAATGGGTGCTAACACATTTCCCCCCAAATTTAGCAGCCTGTTAAAGTCTACTGCATTCTCTTTCTAGGGAAAATATTTTCAAATGCTAAAAGTAGAAATAAAATAAAATGTGAAGGAAACCAATTATTTTGAAATGCAATTATCCAATTGTTTGTAGAACAAGCTCTGGGACGCCAGATTAGGAACGCTCTATTCAAGCATAAAATCGTAATTTATCTTATATATTTTTTTATTTTCCACCAATTTTTTAACATTTTTTTAAATTTTGTGTTCCAAATTCTCTTTCCCATCCCTCAGAGGGCACCAAAGACTTTTTCTTCCATAACCTCTCTCCCCTACAAACACCCTAAATTCAAACCAAAAATGGTCATATCACAATAACTAAGCAAGAGGGACCTTTCTGCGCCTCAGTTTCCTCCCCAAGGCCCCGAGGCCCCTCCCCCCCTAGGACACTCCAGGGGCTACCACGCTCCCATCCAGACCTCGAAGAGCAGGCGTGGAAAGGCTTACCGTTGTCCACACTGGCTTTGGCTGAGACCCTGGGGGCCACTGCAACCTTTAGCCCAGGACCCTGAACCACTCCTCAGACCTTGAGAGCTTGGGGGCTAGAATGAGACAAGAGGAAATGAGGACTGCGCCTGCGCAAGGCTCGAGGCGGGAAAAGAGGCACGCGCTCCCAGGCTGTTCTGGTCCTATTGCGCAATCGTGAAGGGCTGGGTGGGGAGGAGCCAGCCGAATGAGGAAAGCATGGCAGGGGGAGAAGGTGTGGCAGAGGGGGAGGGGAAAGGGAAAGGGAAAGGGAAAGGGAAAAGACAAGGGAACAAGGAAGGGAAGGTGAAAGAGAGAGAAAGAAAATGGGGAGAGGGATGAGAAGAAACAAGAAAAAGGGAAGGAGGAATAGAGAGAAAGAGAAAAAAGTGAGGGGACGAGGAGAGAGGGTATAAGGGGATGTGTGACGGTAATTGTTTAATCTTCATTTCCTTTAATTAATTAGAAAAAAAAAACCTCATTACCTTCTGTTTTAGAATCAATACTGAGTATTGGTTCCAAGGCAGAGGAGCAGTAAGAGCCAGGCAATTGGGGGTTAAAGGACTTATTAAGGGTCAGGATGCTTTTTCTATCTGTCTCTGTCCCCCTCCCCCTTCCCTTTTCCCCACTCCCTGTCACTTTCTCTTTCCTCTTCTTTCTTTCTCCCTTTTTCTCTTCTCTTCTCCCTTTTCCCCTCTAACTCTCTCAGTCCTTTGCCCTCTCTCCCTGACTCTATTCCTCTCTCCATCTCTCCCATTCTCTCCTGCAAATATATTATAACATGTTTTAGAACCAATAAAAATTTAGAAATTAACCATCAATTTAAACTATATATTTTAAATATTCTCAAAAAACAATTCTATCAGCAGGGCTTCTGCTAACAACTTTGTTACAGGTGTCATTTCTTTTTCTCTGGTTTCATTATTGCCTTTGTACCCCCTAGAGCTTAATACAGGGGCTAACACATAGTAGGTGCTTACTAACGTCTATTTCTTTTTTACCATGCTTTTTGGTAGTTTAAAAAATGGATGACCTGCAGTCTTTTCTTTAAGATGGCTCCATGGCTCCATCTGGTGTCCTGACAGAGCTATACTCAGACCATTCTAATTTTTATTTATTTATTTTTTAAATGTAGGAAGCATGAGAGAAATGAGGCAGCAAAGCCAGTGGTTAAATAGCTTACCCAAGGTTACCCACCTAATAAATGTCTGACACTGGGTTTGAACTCAAATCTTTCTGACTCCAAGTCCAGCCTTCTATCCACTAAGCCAAGTTTACAATTGTAAATACACATGGGGGCAGGTTTTTTTTTAAACCCTTACCTTCCCTCTATGCGAAATAGAATCTTAGAAAATTCCACTTCACACACCTCTTAGAATCATTACTATGTATGAATTCCAAGGCAGAAGGATGGTAAGGGCTAGGCAATGGAGGTTAAGTGATTTGCCCAGGGTCACATAGATAGATGTATCTGAGGTAAGATTTGAACACAGCATCTCCTGCCTCTGGACCTGGCTCTCTATCCACTGAGCCACCTAGCTGCCCTGATATGTCTGTTTTTTTAGTTAATAGCAAAACAGAAATCAGAATGGAGAATATATTGCAGAGAACAGAGTGTGAAAGAGGTCTCCCACTAGGAGTGAGAGAACAGCTCAACTAAGAGTTCTAGATCTTTCACCTAAAGGGAAATTCCCTGAAATCTCTAGTGTGGTTAGTAGGAGACCAGGACTCAATGGAGATTGCCTGCTGCTCTCATGTTAGGGTCTTCCCAATCTTTTCTTCAGCAACCGAAAGTAAGGTTGGCATGGCACCACTTCGCCTCACAAAGTTTTGAGGTTCAAAGGAGAAAATCCATATAAAGCAATTTGTAAACCTGAAACTGCAGTATAAATGTTAGCTATTATCAGCAAATACTGTCAAAGTTTAACAAAGAGACAGTTAATGCAACGGACTGCAACTCCTCAGTCTAGCTCCAAAGTCTCTTCTAGGTGGCAAAACTATACTTCTCTAACTGCTCCCACTGAAAATATAAGCTACCCTGGGATCAAGGAAGCCTTTTCTTGTCTAGAAATGCCTTCATTCCAGAGAAGGGCTGAAAAGAATTATTTCAGTTTGAATGTGGAAGGCATTTATAAATGTAGTTAGAAATGGGAACATTTATATTCTTTGTGAAGAGACCACTAGCTGGCACTGGTGAACTATAAGGTAGAAATTAAACATGATAAAATCACATTGCATGTTCAGACAACATAAGTAAATTTTAAAAGTTGTTGGTAACTTTAAAAAGTGTTGGTAAAGAGTCAATGTTTGGGGGTGGGGTAGCTAGGTGGCTTAGTGAATTGAGTGCCAAGTCCAGAGACAGGAGGTATCAGGCTCAAATCCGGCCTCAGACACTTCCTAGCTGTGTGGCCCTGGACAAGTCATAGAACACCTCCTGGCCTAGCTTTTACCACTTTTCTGCCTGGGAACCAAAATACTCAATATTGATTCTAAGATGCAAGGTAAGATTTTAGAGAAAAAAAAAGAGATAAAAAGGACTGAAGCTAGAAATCACATCTCACACTTAGAAAACTGGTTATGTTCCTCTTCTATAAAAGAAAGCATTGGATGGAATAATCCTTCCTGTTCTAATATTTCTTAATTCTACAAGAATGAATCATTGAGGTGAATTTTCATTTTTAAAAAAATATTGTAATGGCCACTTGCCATTCTTGTCTGAAGATGTAGTGCTTTTAATTTCAGTAATATTGATATGGGAAAACTTGTTTAATGTTTTAAAACTGACCTAGAAGAAGGATGAAAAAATGGATGAAAGGACATTTTCTCAGGTGCCTAGATCCAGGTCACTCTGATGCCCATAAAGCTTGTGCACATGACCAAGCTGATTATATCAAAGGTGAAGGGCATGGAAGTAGATAAAGGAATTAGAGGCCCCACATAGCACAACCCCTTTTTTACTGCCAATTAAGATAAGGGTTAAATTGGGATTTTGACTAAATAAGAGTTATAGATTCAATGTTATGGTCACCAAACTCAAAATATTATCCGTAAGCCAGAAAAAACTATTGGCAGTTTTTATTTATAACAAATAAGAGAGAGCTGAAGTATGAAATGTAGGAGGGAAAGAGGCAAGGAGTAGCCTGGCCTATCCTAAGTGCTGATCCAATGAAATTCAGCTTGCTCCCCAACAAAGTTCCAATCTCTACATGGAAGTCTGAGTCACTCACCAGCAAGCCGATGCAGGATCTAAAGAAAAGAGTCTCTCCACAGAATGCATGCTGAAGGGAGCATCCCACCAAAGCACCAATGAGCAGAGAGGGTCACCTCATCTCCTCACAGAGCCACCAAGGTAGGACTCTCTCCAAGCCAGAAAGTTCTGAGAAGTCCAAAGAAGTCGCAAGGAGCACTACTCCAAAGAAGAAAACCAAAAGAGAACACACACAGACAGGACGTTCCAGACTTTTTATAGTCCTTTTTCCACATCACTTCCTGTCCTTTCCCCTCTTTACAGGGGTCAATCACAGCTTCCAAATTGCCTAGCACTGCCCAGGGGAGCAGTGTCTGTAGGATCCACCTCTTGTCCTCTAAGGGTGTAAACTCTTACCAAAGGATTCAAAAGTTTCTGACTGAGTTAAAAGGGTGGAGCTATCTAAGTAAATGACTTATGAATTCTCTTACTTGATAGCTAACAAAGTGTTAAGTAGGGGTTTCTTAATTAACTCAAAATAGACAAAGAGAATAAAGAATTCCCTTTCTCACCACTGAGCCACCTAGTTACCCCCAAACCACTACATCTTGCTCCTCTTATAGAGATATGAATCCTGGAGGAACTTATTTTTTTAGTTAGTTGAGTAGATGGGAAGGGAGGTAGAAAGAGAGGGAAAAGAATGAGGTTATACCCATTTGGGAACATGTGTTGATATTACCTTTCTTACTGTATTATTGTTTTTAATGTCACACTGCCATTCTTAGAAAGACATGTCAGAATCAAATGAGATCACATATAAAGCATTATGGACAGCTAGATGGTACAGTGGGTAGAATGCCAGGCCTAGGGTCAGGAAAACCCATCTTATTGAGTTTCAATCTACCCTCACTAGCTGTGTGACTCTGGTCAACTCACTTTATCCTTTTGCCTAAACTTCCTCATCTGTAAAATGAGGTGGAGAAAGAAATGGCAAACTGCTCCAGTATCTTTGCCAAGAAAATTCTAAATGGGATAAGGAAGTCAGACATGCCTGAAATGACTGAAAAACATAAGCCTTTATGCAAATCTTATGGTATTACATAAATTCTATTTTCATTATCATTATTATATCAACCATTTGCCCAATGGCTCCCCCTCATTATTTCAGTAACTTCTTAGACCAAAACATTCCTCTATAGCTGCCATTCTGCAGTATGTGTTGTTGTCCTCATTATTAGAAAGGTAAACTTCTTGAGGGTAGTATCTCCAGCTCTGAGTATAGCAGTTAAAAATATTTTTTCAATGCTCTTTTTCTTTTGAGGGGGGGTTGTGAAGAGGGCCTGGATCTGACAGTAAGGTAAGAAATTGAACATTTAGATTTGAATTGGCTCCAGAAGGTCCCAGTTTCAAACAAAATGGAGACAAAAATGAATCAGATTAAAATTTCCATTAGAAATTCTAATAATTTGAAACCAAATTGGGGGTGGGGGGCATGGACTGCTACATTTTTATATTATAATTAAATTTAACTTATTGATTCAATTTTGCATGAATATACCTTAAAGTTCAGTGATAAGTGGAGAAATGCTGAATTCATGTAAGCTCACTGAAAACAAAGACAATCAGATTAAAACCTTGAAAAAATACTCTAATTAAATAAACTTAAATTCTTAAAAAAAAAATCCCTTCACTCTCAATTTCTTTTCACAACTTTTGCACAGAAAACATGCAAACATGACTTTCTCTAGAAGGTACTGGTCTCTGATCCTCCTCCTCCATGGCCATTTGTGCCCATTCCCACTATTCCATCACTCCTAAGTCCTGCCTTGACCTAGGCTAGACAGGATGGGCTTACTCTCTGTTTCCCAATAACATTTAAATAAATTTCCTCCCTCTGCAGCTATCAGTCCATGGTCTCTCCTTTCACACTCACTCCATCTAACTCAACCATTCTGGCTAATGAATGAATAAAACAAGTAGCAAGGATCATGGGCTTAGATGAGACATAGGCACTGGGGATATAAATCCAAAAAACAAGACACTCTGCTTTCAAGGAACTAATATCAGAGAAGACACAGAGGTAGGAAGTGGAATCACTGGAGATCAACATGTCCTTTCTAACAACAGTCTCATATGATATTCTTATCAGAGCTACTTCATAGAATTTTTCCCCATTTGACCATTTCCCTTTTCTACTAGTTATATGAATTTTGCTCGTGCAAATTTTCAACTGCATTTAATTGTAATAATATAGTTTATTTTTTATTTGGTTAATAGTCCATGTTTTGCTAGTAATTTGCCCCCTAATACTCTACGAAAGGTACATGATTGAGGTTTTATATATGAATGCATATTCTTATTATATGACCTTTAAAATATAGGTAGTTAACTTATTTTGAGTTTTTTCATGGTATTTAAGGTTAGTTTGAATCTACTTTCTGCCAGGTTTTTCTGTTTTCCCCAGTTTTTGTTAAGTAGAGTTCTTTCCTAGTTAATTTACATTTTGGGATTACTGAGTTCACAGTTATGCACTTAAATCTCCTTCACGCACAAGTGTCTTTATGCACACTCATCTACCATAGATGAAAACTCACAAAGACAATCGTCATCCTCGGTTACCGAGAGACTACTACTACTACTACTTTTTGTGTGTGTGTGTACGGGGATGGGAAAGGTCTAGAAGCAGAAAGAGATGGATAAAGTATAAACTCCCTCAGAGGCCAAGAGAGGAGCAAGGAGACATATAGCATACGGATCTTCCCAGAATGGGTTTAGGTTAGGCTCAGTATGAAGAGCTCCCACCGATCAGCAGCCCCAGGCTCCAGGGCAAGAGCCGAATCTTCCTTTCAGTCATCCTCTAGTCTCCTGGAGATTCTTCCATCTTCCTATGATTTAGAACTTAGCTCAGTCTTCCCTCTTCACCCTAACTCTTCTAAACTTAGAGGTCTATCAAATCTGGGATCAAGCCCCACTCCCCCCAAGTAGAGATAACAGTTAAGTCACTAACCATTCTGATAAAATCCAACTCTTCCAAGTACTCATAATAGTAGTAACTAGCATTTACATAGTGACTTAATTTGCACTTTGTGGTGGCAAAAAATTGGAAACTGATGGACTGTCCATCCATTGGGAAATGGCTGAAAAAATTGTAGTATGTGGTAATAATGGAACACTAGTGCATCACAAGAAATGATGAACAGGATGAGTTCAAAAAAACCTGGAAAGACCTTATATGAACTGATGCAAAATAAAGTGAGCAGAACCAGGAGAACATGTATACAGTAACAGAAGTATTATATGATGATCCACTGTGGATGAAATTATTATCAGCAAAACAAGGTTCCAAAATAAGAGCAAGAGGCTTGTGACAAAAAATGTCATCCACAACCAAAGAAGGAATTGTTGGAGTCTAAATAGAAATAAAAGCACATCATCTTTCACTTTATTTCCTTTATGAAATTTTTATTGTATGTGTGATATGTGAATATGAAAATATGTATTGCATGAAAGCACTGGCAAAACCTATATCAGATTATTTACCAACTCAGTGAGGAAGAGGGAGAATCTGAATTGCAATGTCAGAAAAGAAATATCAAAAATTTTTTCTAGTGGAAAAAAAAATTTAAAGCATAGTGCTTTAAAGTTGGCAAAGCACTTTAGAAAAATGATCTCATTTTTATTCTCAAGAACCCCAGGATGTAGGTGCTATTATTCCCATTTACAAATGAGGAAACAGGTTGAGTGGTAAAATAATTTGCAATTCGCTTAAGCTGGAGGCAGAATTTGACCTCTAATCTTTCTGATTCCATGACCAACACTCTATCCACTGTGCCACCCAACTACCTATGGGAAAACAAACCAGCCCAGCTGTTTATTCATAAGCTTATTGGCAAAAATATAAAATGAAATTGTAAAGATCTTCCTCATTCTGTCTTTCTAAAAGCTAACAAGCATGGTATATCAAATATCAACTGCATCCCAGGACTGGCATTAATTTATGAGCAGGTCAGAATGTCTCAGGGAATCTTCACAAGGAAGCCAAGAGAGAAGCACAGAAATGGTGATTGCTATAACAGGTTAGCTACCTGGGAAAGACGCTATGTGCAAGAAGGGCCAATGTAATAAATCAAAACTTGAGATGATAAAGATAATGGCATTCATCAGCAGTGCTGCAAATAGTGGGGAATTGTCCTAGATTATGTCTCTATCTGGCAGAGAGGAATTCAAATATATGTGATGGCTCCATTTTAAGAAGGGTCAATCGGTCTTTAAAGCAGAAAGGGTATGGCAAACAGTAACGCACACCCAGATAATGACAAGGACTAAACAATTTGACTTTTAAGAACACATCTGAAAAAAAAAACAAACATAGATCAGAAGCACTGTTTTCTAGCATGAGGGATATAATCTACATGGTGGTTTTTGTGTATGTGTGTGTGGTAAAATTTCCTTGATGATTCAGAGTTACTGGGGGCCATCTGAGTTAATAGAATGTTTAAATAATACTATAGGCTAAAAGAAGTATCATTTGAATGGTGATAATTTATAGTTATAATTGAAGTAATCGAGGAGTACTGGTGGAGTTTTTTTTCTAGAGGGTATCTTTGGAATCAGTGTTTACAAAATACCTTGATGCAAGGCACTTTCCACGGCAATGTGGTGCAAATAATTATTGGTTTCACTAAGCTTTTCTTTAAAGAGTGGGTATGAAGTAAAACCAGTCCAGTTCTGGGAAAATTATAATAATTTTGAATCCAACTGACATTTATCCTGACATACAAATGTCAATGTTTAGTAGACAGATTTCAAAGAGTCAAGCAAGAATGTCCACAAGGAAAACTTCCAATTCTAAAAAACACATGCAAAAATCAAAGAAGATTGGGGGGGGGGGATATTGGGAGTGGTGTAATGGTAACCAAACCAAATCACCCCCTTGTCTGCTCCTCCCAAAAAAGAGAAAGAAAATGGTGACAACTTCCAGGTGAGATATCTGTTCCTGAGTCAGACCCCTTCTCCCATAGCATTCTCTACTATAAACTACTATAATTTTATAAACACCAAAACTGTAAGGATAATTTTTAGTGTTTTGACTTAAAATCTAAATAAGTGGTCGCCATGGTAAATTCCCAAATATGAAAAATACCCAAGTCAGCTGGGGATTTATGGAGATTTTAATTAATAGAGAAGGAATTAAGGGAAGGAGAGAGAGAAAGAGAGAGAAAAAGAGAATTAATCTAAACTGCTCTGGTTCAGGCTGAGCCAAGCAGTAGTTAAAGGCCTTGGCCAAAGTGGCCTCCCTGAGCCTAAGGAAGAGGGGGTCAATCTTATTACTCACCACAAGACCGTCTCCAAGCAAGCTCCAGTCCTTCACTGAATCTCCTGAACTGAGTTCAGAATCTAACTCAATTCAACTCTGAACTCAATTGCTCAACTGACTTTTTACCCCTTCCTTTTAAAGAAATTTTCTCTTATGTCACCTCCCCTAAATTTTCACGCCTACCAATCACAGTAGACACTTTTTTCCAGGACTGCCCATTCTTAGTTCACATCTTCTTTGGTTCTCACCTTCTCTGATTAGAGTATATATTCTGAGTACTTCACACCTCTTTGTTAAGCTTGCCTTTGGGTAAGTTACTTGACCTTTTTGTGATTAATTTAACCTTTACAGGTACTTAACACCTTTTTGTATTAGATCTAAAAATAGACTTAGCTTAGTGTTCTAGCTTTACTATAAGGAATGAGTTAGGGACTTTCATTGTTCAATCAGGAGTTTACAACTTTATCTTCCCCTAAGGCACTGTCTGAGTAGGGTGGAATAATTTTAAAAGTTCCCAATACATTCCTGATTCTTGTTAGACCAAGTATCTCCATTGTTACAATAAGGGAATAGCTAAACCAAATCTTTCTAGATTCACAATTTCTTATTATCATTAGACCAAGCACCTACTAAAATAAGTGCCTATTTATACATATTCAAGAGAGGCAGGCTCCTTTAGTAGAAAGTATATTGTTTTAAAGTGAACAGAGTTTTAGAACAAGCTCTTCCATTTACCAGAAGTATAACTTTGAGCTAAGATACAAGCTAAGGGTCAGCTACCTCATCTGTAAAATACAGGTTTTCATGTTTGGGCTAACTAAATTAGAACATAATCAAACATCTTACCAACAGAGATGTTTTATTCTTGTCTTTGTATTTCCAGAGCTAGTACAATACTTGGAGAAAAGTAGGTACATGTAAGATATACTTGCTGACATGGCTAAAATGAAAAAATGGTCAATAGGACTTCATACTTCATGTATATATATATATATATATATATAAAATGGGTATCAGTCTGCATGTCTTCTAAATGAGTTGGGGAGAGGGATGAGTGGAAGGAAGGAATTGAAAACTTAAAAATAAATGTTAAAAAAAATAAGAAATCTAAAGTAAAAATTAGAATTAAATAAAAGATATAATTGGCTATTGGCAGAAAGTCTGAAAGCAAATACATGAAAGTATATAAATGAAAACTGTTCTTCCTCTTGAAATTTCAAATAGTATTGCTCTTTAAGAATATACTCACCCTCCCTCCCACCCCTGACTACCACCACCTGTTGAGTTTTTGATAATATGCTTGTTTAAATAGTTCTGAATATTCAGTGGCAGACAATGAACAAGTCTAGAAAAACATCCCATCCCGATGTTTTTGGAAATATCTAAGAGGGAAAAAAGTATCAGACAAGTGACTTTTATCAGTGAGTCTTTTTAAGCACACAGTGACAGCACAAAACCATTAGGTACATTCCAGATTCTAGTTTACAACTATAACAAAATGATTCTTGGGATTTTTAAAAAAATACTGCTGTGACTATGATTTAAAGTACATGTCGAAACCATAACATCAACTTGAAAAGATTGCCTTTCCTCCTCAAGTTTTCCATAGTCTTATTAATGTCATAACAAAATATGACACAGTGTTAGAACCTGCTCAGACTTAAAAAGATTCTCTCAATATGTAGAACTTGATACCACATGCTGTCATATTAAAGGAACCATCAACATTACAGTGATTGCTAATTTCTACAATGAGGCACTTTTGTTTGTATTTTACATTTCCAAAACATGAGTATAATAATTGGCCAGTAGCTATTGCTACTTAACACTAGCCCTTTGTGCTTAGGCTTACAAACTTAATCCCTGTATTCTTAAGGAGTCCAGTAAACCCAATTCAAAATATTTCAGATGTCAGTTACTGAGATCTTCTGTAGCCAAATCCCACTAAACGATCTTCAAATCCAAAATTTTTTGATCCTGCCAATATGAGGCTGTGTTTATATACATTCAGTCAGTAAGTTTCATTATCACAGTCTGGACAAAATGACAGATAAAGAGTTAAATTAATTGTTACCTATTTAAAAACAGAAAATGAAAAAAGCATCCCAGCAAGATCATAGCAGAATGTTTTGGAATGCAAAATCTGAGGCTTCTCGGTAACTTCCCATGTTGGCCTAGGATTTGGATGTTAAATTTACTTGGCAGTGTCCACTGCAATAAAGGCAGCTGTATCTCTTTCAGTAACCCTTTTTATAAAAAGGATAACATGTCCACGAACTAATGCTTCCAAAGTAGAACTCCAGTTGAGGACTGCCCAACACACCTATTATTTCTTGAAACGTCGATTAAACAACTCAGCTGGTCTGGGTATCACATCCCTTGCCATCTTTATGGGATGTGTCTCTTATTTCTTTAGGCCTTGGATCCTGAGGCACCACGTCAGAAGGATACTGTAGTCATTGCATAAGCATGGAGGTAAGCTCTTTTAACTTCCTATACCCCAATCCGTTCAGTACCAACTTCCTTATGGATCCTCCTTCTGGGAAAAATCTTCCGTTTGAGTGCAATTAGCTAAATAGTAGAAGAAAGGAAGGCAGAATATGGCTCTTAAATCTCCAAAATAGGTATTAAAATGCACCAAGTAACAGAAGGTATGGCAGCATCAGCTGCATCAAACTCAGCAGGGTAATCCTCTACATATATTTTGAATCCTGCCAACCCTGAAAAAATATTCATTAGCCTGCAGAATTTCCAGGAGCCTACCCCCAAATCCATATTGCATAAAGAAACTGAAAGAAGTATAGCCTATGAGCTCTGTACTGATATTTTAAATTATTATGAATTTACAGATGAAGCATGATTTCTTCAAGGATCTGAAGCCCATGCCTGGTTGTGTTAGGATGAACACCTTTTTTTAAGGAGATGGCTGACAGTTATGTAAAAGTAAAAGACAACTGGGGTAGCTGGGAAGCACAATGGATAGAACACCAGGCCCAGAGGTGAGAGGTCCTGGGTTCAAATAAAACCCTAGACACTTCCTAGTCATGTTGTCTTGGGCAAGTCACTTAACCCCAAATGCCTAGTGGCTATGCTTTTTACACAGGGGGCCAGTTCACTGTCCCTCAGACTGTTGGAGGGCTAGACTATAAACAAAAACTATGAACAAATCTGTATACCACTTTCTGAGATAGCGGAGGCAGCACTGGCTGGGATGGGCCTGTCACACCTTGCACAGGCCCATCACCACCCCCACTATACCAGGCAGCAGTATACACAGTGCGGAATCCCCTCCCCCAGATTACTGCTCACCATGCTGACGTCTTCCATTGTACAGCCACATAATCCTTTGCGCAGAGCCTCGTACTTGTTCAGTTACTTTCAGAACAAGGCGCCATGCAAAGGATTATGTCACCTGAAGTGGTACTGTACATGAGCAACATTGCTCTTGACGGCACCGTCACATACAGTGCTCCTCTCACTGACCACCAATGAAAGAGGTGCCCCTTCCAGAAGTGTAGTAGGGGCCAGATAAATAGCCTCAGGGGCTGTAGTTTGGGGACCCTTGGCCTAGCCCTTACTGCTCTTCTGCCTTATAACAGTTACTCTATAAATTCTAAAACAGAAGGTTAAGAGTTTAAAAAAGGAAAAAAAGACAACTGTCACATTTACAATATACTATGTATTTCTATGTCTAAAAATGTACATGAGATGGTCTTTTGCTTAAAAGCTTTGGAAAACTTTTATTATATGCATAGTTAAGAAATAATAATCAATTTAGACTTTATATAGACACATATACAAGCACCTAGAGAGTCTACATATATACAGTTCTATCTAAATATAAATATGGCTTACAAAATGTAATGGCATCAGATGACATAAAAACTAGATACAGAAACTGAAGAAAAAAAGATCAAATATCTCTAAAGATTGGGCAGATTTGGCATCAGAATCAAGAAGGTTCTAATAGCCCTCCCTTTTGAGAATATTTGTAGGAGTATAACTTGAGTCACCAATGGTCATCTGTTGAATCTTCAGGTCAAAGATATTACTGGCAATGAGTTTTAAGGTTGCCTAAGCAAAAAGAATACATTGTTTGATAATATCTGAATATCATATATCTCAAATCTTGTTGAAGTTTTAAGATTTTATAAATTGTAAATTTATATAATTTTCTTAAAATTATTAGATGTTGGTGTTCCAAAAAAATAGGGCCTGGCATGTAGCTAAAGCTCATGAAACTTACCTGCTCAGCAAAAAATGAGAATATAGTAAACATGATCAATGTTACAAGTACACAATGGGTCCAAAATTTTAATTTATCTCTATATGCTCTCCTGCAAAGAGAAAGAGAATTATAAAGAATTATTTTTTCTAATTATTTATATATATATTATAAATTATAAAAAAAGAAACAAATACATTTATCCCTAGAAATTTTAGGTTGTAGTCAAAATATTTATCTTTCTTTAAATAAATAAATATCGGAAGGATGTCTTGTTTCACTGCTGTAGGGAACCTCCTTGTGAGAAAGCACTCCATCAATGTAGACAAGGATCTGTCACTAACTCCTTTGAAAAGTCCAAGGAGTAACCTGAGGCACACAAAAGGTAAGTATTTCATCCAGGACCAGAGTGTTAGAGGTATGATCCGAACCTAGATTTTCTTGACTCTAAATCCAGCTAGTATGTTATTCACTTCAAATACATTATTTGCAGGGGGAGCTGGGAGCACAGTGGGTTGAAAGCCAGGCCTAGAGATGCGAAGTCTTAGGTTCAAATCTGGCCTCAGACACTTCCCAGCTGTGTGATCCTGGGCAAGTCACTTAATCCCCATTGCTTAGCCCTTACCACTCTTCTGCCTTGGAACCAATTCACAGTATTGATTCCAAGATGGAAAGTAAAGATTAAAACGACAACAACAACATTATTTGCACTATTTCCTTTTGGAGATATTTTTTTTCAAAATGTAAAAATAATCATCCAACATAAACATTAAGCTTTGGGTGTGTGTGTGTGTGTGAGATATACTATTATTTTCCCTTTGTGAAAGGAATCACTTAAGAGAAAGACTTTAAATGGAAAGCGAGTATTTGAAGCACTCGAGTCTGACCTCAATAAGGTTTTATAGGTAACTTTTTTTTTTAAAGCAATATGCCAACTAGCTCTGTCTCCTGCCATCTGTTAATCATTTCTTTCCCAAACTGTAGGCTTTTATCAAAATGAGAAGACATATCAATAGTCTGAATTGCTCTGCTGGAAAGGAAGGCTGGAAAGTATTTCATGGTTCTCCTTCTCTTGATGGAGGGGAAGTAAAAATACTCTTAAGCAATTCTTTATATTTCTGGAAGGAAGGAAGGAAGGAAGGAATGAAGGAAGGAAGGAAGGGAGGGAGGGAGGGAGGGAGGAAGGAAGGGAGGAAGGGAGGAAGGGAGGAAGGGAGGAAGGGAGGAAGGGAGGGAGGGAGGAAGGAAGGAAGGAAGGAAGGAAGGAAGGAAGGAAGGAAGGAAGGAAGGAAGGAAGGAAGGAAGGAAGGAAGGAAGGAAGGAAGGAAGGAAGGAAGGAAGGAAGGAAGTACTATGACCCACAAGCAACTTCCTCTCCTATTAAGAAGAGAAATATTTGGATGTTGCCAACACTGTCAATGGCCTTCTTTTAGAATGTCATCGACAAGTGAAAAAGGAAGCATGGGGGAGATTTGGGGACCAATGTGCCACTCCACTTAATCTGTATTTTCCCCTCCTCAGTGCAATGTTGCTTTATGCAGTCTATGCTTCACTGGCTCTTTTTCCTCTAATGTTACTGTCCTTGGTCTTCTGCTTCTCTCTTTAAACTCTTCCCCTTTCTCTGAAAAATTCACTAACTGATGCTCCTTGCTTTCCCTATTATCTCTGTGCAGGTGAGTCTGTTTACTTCACAAACCTAAAATCAATCTTCCTTCCCAAATCTGCTTCTAATTTCTTATCTTATTCTGAACTCAACATTCACACAGAATGAGGATTTTTATATCCAAAGGAGGCCACAAAGGAGACTACATGGAAAACTGCAGCTGCTGATTCCAAAACACTTATGTTTAAAAAGTCCATAATAAACCCCAACCCATTCCTTGCAAAACTTTCTCTGCTTGTCTGGCCTTCCTTCTGTACTCAATATTCCTTATTTCTGTTGCCCAGAATCTCAGTTAATCTTTATCCTGCCCTCTTTCTTGAGTCTCAAATTTGGCCAATCACAAAGGCTCATCAATTCTCTTCTCCCTCATCCTCCCCTGCCTTTCTATATCCAATGCCATTATCCTAGTTTAAGCCTTACAACCTCACGTTTCGATTATTTCAATAATTTCCTGTTGCATTCTTTTTCCCTTTAATCTGCCTTGCTGAGAACGACTAACTAGATTAATCTTAAAACAATACTGCCCAGGAACTTTGAATAGTTCTCCAAAGTAGAGGAATAGCTAATATTTATAAAACACTTGAAGTTTATAATATATTTTACATATGATGTTTCATTTGTGTAAAAGAATAAAGTCTAAATTCTTTAGGCTAGCATTCTAAGCCTTCTAAAATCAGGCCCCAACTTATTTTTTGGATTCTAGCTTTCATTACTATACTATGGTACCTATGCACACACATGCACACATACATTTACTGTGCCCTGAAAAATGTATTTCCATCTCAACCTGTTATTTATATGGTTCCCTGTCTTTTATCTTATACAATAGAAGGAAACTTAAAAATCAATTTTAATTGAACACCCTCATTTTATAGATGAGGACACTGAATCCAAGAGGCCAGAGCTTCTCCCACAAGCTGAGGGAGTTAGCTACAGAGACTAGCCTAGAGCTTTGTTACATTGGCAGGCTCTTGTCATATGGTACCTTTGCTACCACCTTTTTAGGACCAATCTTTAACCTTACCCCTATAAAAAAAAACCACAATGACGACCATTCTTGATGGTATGATTCTTTGAAACCTACATGACATATGGAATGCCTTAAATATGACACGTACTCTTTAAGTATTTGTTCCAAGAATAAATTATTGAATTTTGTTTTGATAAGCAATCATTGGTTTTTATTTCATTAAGAATACTTTGCAACTATGACCAGGTAGGATTCATACCAGGAATGCAAGGATGGTTCAATATTAGGAAAACCATCCACATAATTGACCATATTAATAAGCAAACTGACAAAAATCACATGATTATCTCAATAGATGCATAAAAAGCCTTTGACAAAATACAACACCCATTCTTATTGAAAACACTAGAAAGTATAGGAATAGAAGAGCCTTTCCTAAAAATAATAAACAGTATATATCTAAAACCATCAGCAAACATCATCTGCAATGGGGATAAACTAGAAGCCTTCCCAGTAAGATCAGGAGTGAAACAAGGATGCCCATCATCACCTCTATTATTTAACATTGTATTAGAAACACTAGCAGTAGCAATTAGAGAAGAAAAAGAAATTGAAGATGTTAATATTGGCAATGAGGAGACCAAGCTATCACTCTTTGCGGATGATATGATGGTTTACTTAAAGAATCCTAGAGAATCAACAAAAAAAACCTAATCAAAATAATCAACAACTTTAGCAAAGTTGCAGGATGCAAAATAAAGCCACCTAAGTCATCAGCATTTCCATATATCTCCAACCCATTTCAGCAGCAAGAATTAGAAAGAGAAATTCCATTCAAAATCACCCTAGACAATATAAAATACTTGGGAATCTATCTGCCAAGACAAACACAGGAACTATACAAACACAACTACAAAAAACTAGATCTAAACAATTGGAAAAACAGAGAGAGAGAGAAAGGGGAGAGAAGGGAATAGGGCTTAAATACCCACTCTGCTTAGGCCGGGCCAAAGGCCCAAGGCCTTAGATAGCCGAGGCAAAGAAAAGAGATCAGTCCCTATCACTCACGTGACCAAAATGGAGAAACAGTCTGAGGGCCTCCGCCTCAAGCACCAGACTCCAACAACCTCCTTTTCTCCACACAGGAAGTCCCCAAACTCCTCAGCTGTCCTCTACCTCACTTCCTGTGTCTCCCCTGTGCCAATGGTGGCTCTAGCTTAACCCAGGACCGCCCAGAGGTCTGTCCCCTTTGCACATGTCTGTTGAAGGTCATATTCTCAAATAATTAAATCTTGAGCTTTGCTGCAGCCCTTCCTAAATCCTGTTACCCTGAGTAGGGTAGAGATTGTAGTTTCCAAGACCTGATTCTGCCATTCCAAGTATCTCCATTGTTATTGATCAGGAAATAGCCAAATCCCATCCTCTAAAGAATGGTTTGAACAGGGTTGAGTAGTTTTGAAATTCACATAACCAAGGAATAATGTTCTAAATTGACTAAATAAACTTATTCAAATGGGAAAAAAAAAAGAATACTTTGCAACTGAATCTATATAAGTATTGTTTTTGCTTTGGTAGAAAGATTCTTCCCCCAAATTTTCCAAGTAAACCATCATATCCTTAGCAATAAGGGAAAGTTTTATCTCTTCTTTGCCTATATTTATACCTTTCATTTATTTCTTTTGCCTAAGTTCTATGGCTAGTGTTTTAGAACTATATCAAATAATATCAGAGAGAAAGTGGGCATCATTGCTTTACATTCTTAGATAACTGATAAATTCTAGTGTGTCTTCACTACATAGGACACTTGCTTTTTATGATATTAAGAAAAAGAAGAGGGGGCAGCTGGGTAGCTCAGTGGATTGAGAGCCAGGCCTAGAGATGGGAGGTCCTAGGTTCAAATCTGGCCTCAGACACTTCCCAGCTGTGTGACCCTGGGCAAGTCACTTAACCCCCATTGCCTAGCCCATACCAATCTTCTGCCTTGGAATCAATATACAGTATTGAAATGCAATAACGCCTAATCTGATCATTACCAGGTAATTCTATGATCACTATATGTCATAAGAACTTACCATTCCTGGAGCTCATGCATATGAAGGAAACGGTTCCGATATTCCCGTGGTAGCTCAAACTGGGATGGTTGGGGAAACATGGACTCGTAAAAATCTCTTAGCACTGCTTTTACTGTCTGTGCATCTTTATGATTGTGATCAATATTGTCATTCAGGCAAACAAATTTTCTGAAAGAACAAGCATCTTCTATTAACTTATATGTTATGCCTTCATAATTTGAAGAAAAAACCAATCTATCATTCTGAAATGAAAACTAAATATGAATCAAAGCAAAGCAACAAAACTAGTCATTTATGAATCCTGTGTCTTACTGAATGGGCTAGAGTATTTCTTAAAACAAAAAGAATAATAATACAAGTATAATCCTGATCAAATTACCATTTCTGAAAGGAAAGAGGGAAACAGTCTGGATCTTATAATTTCAGAAAACATATGTTGGAAATTGTTATTACATGTAATTGGGAAAATATCTTTGAATTAAAAATAAAAAAAAATAAAACATAGCATGAGATCCAAGTTTAAAGTTTCTTAAAATCTTGTAAGATATTACAGATAAACAATTTCATCAGTAAAGGTACGTCTTCCACCGATGCTGTTCCCTTCTGTCTAGAACTTAATAGATGGTCTTTGAGAATATCTGTTTCCAACTTAATGATAAACTTTCCCCATATTAATGAAGCAGGTTCTCAGACCACACACATACAGTCTTTCAATAAACCCATACCTTAGTCTTTTACAATTAGTATAGTATAGTATAGTATAGTATAGTATAGTATAGTATAGTATAGTATAGTATAGTATAGTATAGTATAGTATAGTATAGTATAGTATAGTATAATATAGTAGTAGTAGTCTCTTGGTAACCGAGGATGACGGTTGTCTTTGTGCGCTTTCATCTATGATGTAGATAAGTGTGCACAAAGACACTTGTGCATGAAAGAGATTTAAGTGGAAAAGTCAATGCACAGAGACAGTCCCACTCTCTTGGCGTTGGAAGCCTGTAGAATGGTTTCCCTTTAAGGATGCTAACTTTAGGATTTAATTGGTCATGGGGAACAGGGATATAAAAAGCCTAGGCTAAATAAGCGGTGTTTCAGAGGTCTTGGTGGTATTCTTTCCCACTCTCCTGCAGGACACCAATTTGATCCTGTTAATATAGAAGTGGTAATCAGCAACATTTATTTTTAGTAATTATATTTCCTTTAATTCTTTCACCATAAGTAAAAGAAATTTTAATTCAATTTTATGGGCCTTGAGCATTTCATTTGATCTTAATCCCAACCATGAGTAACTGGACTTGACCTTAGCTAAGCCTGGCCCAGAACACATGACTAGCATGGATCAGAATGAATTTGTGGTGGAAGTGGGGGCCAAGTGTTGAAAAGGAAGTCTGACATCCTATGGATACAGCAACTTTAGACACATATAGACTGTCCTCTCAGTGAGGAGGGCCCTCAGTGAACCTGTAGCATTAGCCTGAAACTAGAATTCCCTGGTTCTTACTAATAGTTTTAGAAAAGTCAGATTAGCAGCATAGGGAAAATTAAGACAAATTATGAATTTAACAACTAGAGACATATAAATTACACATGGATAGAATTATTAATAATAAAATAATAATAATATACCTTATTAGTCACTCAAAATTGCTATCTTATGATATTGCCCCATAACAGACATTATGCTCTTTCCAAGAATATGCCTGCCTGCCACATCAGGAAGATTATAAAATTAAAACATAATTAATATACAATAAGAAAAAAAAGATTCAAGTAGTTCTGCCTTCCCCTCATCCCCAGTGTTCTAATGATCCCATTCATTCCTTCCTCACAAAATACCTAAAATATACTTTTTAGTTGATCATAGCAGTGTTTGCCAGTCTCAGGGTCCTCTGAACTTTGATACTGTTGACAGTCTTCTTAGAGGGCTCTATTTATATTCAATCACTTGACCTTGTTCATATCTTCTGAACATGCTTTTTGGAAAAAAATCTATAATAGTTTGTGAGTTTAATGTACATCCACATTGATATCTTTTTTTTGACCCTTACCTTCTGTCTTAGAATCAATACTAAGTGTTGGTTCTAAGGCAGAAGAGCAACAAGGGTTAGGCAATAGGAGTTAAGTGACTTGTCCAGAGTCACAGTTAGGAAGTGTCTGAGGCCAGATTTGAATGCAAGTCCTCTTGACTCCCGGGCCTGTCTCTCTATCCACTATGATACCTAGCTGCTCCCATACTGATATCTTTAATCAGGTTTCCTTATTCCTCAATAGAAATGTGTGTTGTCAAAAAACTTAGTTATGGAACATATCCCATGCTTTTGGGGCTATTTTTCCCCATAGAATTTTAAACCAGGAACTATGCCTGTCCTTTGTTTAAAATCTTTGAAATCCTTTCTTTCCAAATATAGGGTGAATATCAATTTAAACCTAGCTATCCTTTTACAAACCATAAGAGGAAGAGGCTACTTTCTCCCAAAGTGTGGAATAGGAGTTCTAATCATGTTTTCCTCTTTCTTTTGATGAATAAAATGATCACTACGGGAAGTCAAGAATTTATCAGTCATTCTCTTTTGAGCAGACAAAAAAACTGAAGTAGATATCTAGGTAGGGAAGTGCAACCTTTGTCATCGCTCATGCTCTCAATAAACTTAACTAGGTCCCTAGCACTTCCAGAATCAAATATAAAATCTACTTGAATCTCTAACCTACCCCAACCATTATCTTTCTAGTCTTCTTACATTTTGCATTTCACCTTGCCTTATTCTATGATCCAGTGGCACTGGATTTCTTGCTGATCCTTAAACAAAATACTCCATCACCAAACTTTGTGTTTTCGTTAGCTGTCCCTGGGCAGGAAATGTTCTCTATTCATCTCCACTTCCTAACTTCTTTCAAGTCCCAGCTACAATCCCATCTTCTACAGAAGCCTTTCCTAATTCCTCATAATTCTAGTATCTACCCTGTTGATTGAGCTCCAATTTATCCTGTCTATAGCTTGTTTGTACATAATTGTTTGCATAATGTCACCTTCCATTAGACTGTGAGTTCCCTGAGGGAAGGGACTGTTTTATGTCTTTCCTTGCATTCTAAGCACTTAACACAGGTAGGTGTTTAATAAATGACTGATATCATGCCGCCAACTCATCATCCATTTTTCCCCTTTTGACCAGATTGTCTTTAATGTACTCCCACTGGTCTCCCTTCTTTTGCTCCTAGCCCCAGTGTTCTTGAGCTTGGTCCATGGTTACCAACCCCCACCCATACTTCTACCCCGAGTCTTCGATTTACTCATAGGTAACATCTCTCACAGAATAATGATGCTGGCTCTTCTATCAAATCAGTGATTTGTTTCTTTGTTTTTAAAATATATTCTTCCTGGTCCATATTCTAATCAATAATTCTCTCTCACCAAGTTAGTGATATCTATGAGGTAGAATATACTACTCGATACGAAGACTGTTTACTACCCATATTCTCTGCATTTGAATATATTTATCTAGGCCTTGGAAGATTATTAGCATTTTTCTTACTGGATATTATTTTCAACGATATATTGGCCGTCTCTATTGTTTACTTTTTCCTAATGGTTTTTCTTCCTTTCTCCCTAGTCTGAATTATAATGTTTGATTGCTGAAAAAAATTTTAATATGTGGGAGTAAGGAACATTAAAGCAAATACTGGTCCATCAGTCATCATTAGATATGCTTAAATCCCAACCAAGACCTCATCGCTACCCCAGCATCTTTATGGCCATGTCTAGAATATTATGACCATATCTTTTAAACTACTACTGATAGCTGTGTAACTCTGGATAAGTCACTTAACTGCCTAGGTCTTACCATTCTTCTTCCTTGGGACCAATATATAGTACTGATTATAAGAGAAAAGGTAAGGGTTTAAAAAAATATTTAAATTTTAAGATGCAAATTAAAGAAATGAGTACCTGGGATTTTTTCTTATGTCATCTAATTGGCCAACCACATGAGAAACATTGGTGCGAATCATTTTAAAAGCAATTTCTTCTTCTCCCATGATTTCAAACCTAATTATTATGAAGACATAATGAAAAGGAGAAAAACACTTTAGACATTCTTACATATCAAAAATAATAATCAATAACCATGTAGTCTTAGAAACAGTTTTTGTTACATAAAATGTTCAGTCAATAAGAGGACACTTTAAAAAGAATGAAAAACGATTGGCCCCATCATGCTCCACACCACCACCATACAAATTACATACCTATATTTGTTTTTGTCTTTATATGCTTTATGGATTCTATCAGTTACTGGCTTACAGTTGGTTACTAGACTTTTAGTCACAGGTGGCTGTGAGAAAATATAAGACATATCAGATGTTAAATACACACACGTGCATGTGCAAGAACATAAACACAAACCC
Organism: Monodelphis domestica; assembly: GCF_027887165.1. NCBI lineage: Eukaryota > Metazoa > Chordata > Mammalia > Didelphimorphia > Didelphidae > Monodelphis > Monodelphis domestica. The sequence goes on from NC_077231.1 coordinate 89,359,847, forward strand.
TTGTCACAATTACATTGTAAAACCTTCCCCTCTTAGTGGGTGCAATCAATGGAAAGATTATCTTGTTCCATCAGAACATTACATTACTACATTAACTAACTTCTAATCCTTATTTATAAATATATTCTGCATTTTAGCTCTAACTATAACCAATTTTAAAAATCTTATGGACATTTCTAGTGGAAAATCCATTCATATTAATAACTAATAAACCTGCTCCCCATGCACAAGCCAAATGATTTAAAAAATAAATCTTATTATTCAAAATGGAATTATGGTAGAATTTTATTGAAATTTCATCTCTGGCTCTATGACCCTAGGCAAGTATTTTGACTTGTCAGTGCCATAGGCAAAAAGATGACAAATCACAGAACAGGTACTGATCTGTATTGGTAAAAGGGATTTCCTTACCAGGAAATTCCTTATTCCAGGATAATCAGCATCCATTTCTAAGTGCCTACTATGTGCCAGACACTGTGCATACAAGGACAACCAATAAAACAATCATCAAGGGGCTTATACTCTTTAAAAAAAGTTTTACTCTCAACTTATAACACAAAGTAGAATTTCCATATATCCAGCAGGACACAAAAAGTATTTTATATGAAAGCATAAATTTCCATTTCATACGAGTTTCTTTTTTAAAAAGTACATAAAGGGCAACTAGATAGCACAGTAGAGACCCAGGCCTAGAGTTGGGAGGTCCTTACTTCCAATTTGACCCCAGATACTTCCTAACTCTGTGACTCTGGGAAAGTCATGTAACCCCAACTGCCTAGCCCAATTGCTCTTCTGCTTTGGAACTGATACTTAGTAATGATTCTAAAACAAAGGAGTAAAAACAAAAACTGATACTCAGACAAATGGATGGTGCTTTTAAAAAAAGTATATAATAAATTTCATACATTTTCAAAATTCCTCCACTTGCTTCTTTCTGATCTCTTTTGTGCTGCATAAAAAAGATCTTAATGGTCCTCTTTTATTGGACATCATTACTTTTCTCCCCTCTCTACCTCATGGGAATAATTCCTCCTTCCTCCCACCCCTTATTATGAGTCAAAGGACTTAAAAGGAGTAATGAAACATGTTTTTTGGACTCAGCCAATAAAGAAACTTATTTTTCTTTACAATACATATTTGGTATTTGATGCAAGAGTTTCTTTTTCCTCCCCCCCCCCCCATAATGGTGGGAAAACTTAAGGAGGAAAAAACCCACAAATTTTAAGTTAGAAAATTTTAAATAAAAAATAAGATGAAGGGCAGATGAAATGATCCTATATTTAGAAAACTGCAGAGTATCAGAAAAGAAATCAAGACAATGAATAGTTTCAAACAAACAAAAGAAATTGACAAAAGTCATGAGCATTTTTATATAACAATAATAAAATGCAGGAAGAAATCATAAAGAAACCAAAATCTCATTCAAAAAGTCTAAGTAATAAAAAAAAATCTGGGTAGTCAAGACAGACTCAAAACCAATCTAAATAAAATTACAAGGCACTGTTTACAGAAATAAGTAACTAAAGGAACATTCACTTCTCACTTGGTTGGGTTTTGTCAATATTATTAAAATGATGATGCCATCTAAAATGATTTGTAAATTTTTAAATTAATACATATGCATTTGCATGCTTACCCACTAAGGTCACATAACTAGACAAAACAATTTAAAATTTTATTTGGGAGACAAAAAATCTAGTATAGCTAGAAATAATGACAAAAAAAAGGAAATCAATGCAGAACATACTTCCAGACCTCAAATTAGAAAGCAGTAATCATTAAGACTTTTTAGTACTGGCTAAAAAAAAGAAAAGGAAATGAATGAAATAGACATTCATCTTTTTAAAAAACCCTTACTTTGTATATCAGCATCAATACTGTATATTGATTCCAAGGCAGATAAGTGGCAACAACTAGGGATAAAGTGACTTGCCCAGAGGTCACACAGCTAAGAAGTATCTGGGGTCAAATTTGAACCTAGAACTTCCATTTCTAGGCCTAGCTCTCTATCCACTGAGCCATCAAGCTGCCATGGGAGCATTTATTCTTGGTTTTAAAAAGGGATGCAGGAGATCATAAAACATTAAAACACATGGCTATCACTACATGAGGTTGAAAGTCTTTGACACAAATAAAATCAGCCGAGGTAGGATAAGCAAACTGACATAGGTGACAAATGATGGAAGTCATTGTTGATGAAGTTGAGGGAAGACAGATATACTAATGCACTGTTGGTTGAGCTGTGCCTGATCCAACCATTCAAGAATATGGATTCATGCTAAGAAAGTGACATGCTAAAAAGTTACTCTTTAACCCATTGGTGTGCATATGTCCCCAAAAGGCTAATGATAAAAAAAGGCCTGATCAGTTTTAAAATATGTAGAACAGTACTTTTTGTGATAGCAAAGAATTAGAAACAATGTAGGTGTCCATGGACTGGATAATGGCTGAACAACACAATGAAATGTTACTATCCTGTAAAAGAAACGATGATTATGAAGAATTCAGAGAAGCATAAGGAGAGTGATTCATATAGATAACAAATGAATTCAGTAAGCAGAACCAGGAAAATAATATATTTTAAATCTAGTAATCAATCAGTGTATCAATGTAAATGGAACAAATAAGAAAACAAATTTGAATGTTCTTTACTTAAAACGAGAGGATTCTAATCCTCAAGAAGAATAAAGATTTCTCCTTTCTTTGCAGGGCTTAAGACACTACATGCATGGAATACTATGTATACTGTCAGATAATAAATTGTGTTTTTGATTAGTTTTGCCAAATTGCTTTTTTCTCTTTTAGTCTTTGTTACAAGAGATTGTGTACGAGGTAGGGACAGAAAAGGGCTATATTCAGAAATGAGTGAGACATAACTTTAAAAAAAGGCATTACTTTCTTTGGTGGGCCACACTTAGATGACCTCTAAAATTCCATGAAGGAAGAAGAAATAAGAAAATAGATTATTCAAAAGCAAAAATAAAAAAGCATAGCTGATGTTAAGTTGGTCTTGATGACTAGGAGAAAGAGACTAGTTAAAGCCAGAGAATCTAAGGAGGATAGAGCATATCAGGGCAGGCTCTTGGGAAGTCTGCCTGGCCTGGATCCAGGGTCTAGATGACCTGCCAGAAAGGGTCTAGATGACCTGCCAGAGACAGACTTGTTTTCTCCGTGAAGTGGATGAGAGTCCAACTTGTCCTGGCAGAGAAAAGGTTCTAAGAAGCTGAACTAGTTTAACCCTTACCAAGAGAATGACTCTTCTACAATATTCCCAACAAGCTGTTATCCAAGATTGGTAGGGGGAGGAATCAAGTCAGCCCATTACAGAACTGAGGTTCTCTAGTTGATCCCACTAATTCTTTCCATACTGCCTAACCTTTCTCCAGCCTATTCCATTGACTGCTATGAATTATTTTACATAAAGTGTTTGTGGTCTTTCTGAAAGGAAAAAAAGGGACAACTACTGGGAAAGGTTTTCCAGTTACTATAAGACTTAACTATAGTCAATAAAAAAGACAGAAAAGGATGAATTGCTGACAGCTTTGTTTTCCAATCTTAGAAAGCAAAGGAGATTCGGCCTCATTCTATCACATGAGTTTAGATTGGAATATGTATGTGTCTTTTGTTTAGGCATCAGTCATTGGCTCTGTACTGTTTATCATTGGTTACTTGGACAAAATCTCTATCTAATTTAGTATTGGTAGGGCCAATACATGTGTTCTTTTGCACCTTGATTTCCCATTAAGTTAGTTTACCATCCCATTCATGAGGCATTTAGTATTTCAAGTGAAGTTTTAGGGGACATAAATATGTACCTCTAGTTCAATTCTGAAGTATAGACTAGCAACCCAATGCTTTAAACCAGTTTTGAAAGCCAAAAGTCATGCAGGTCTACTGCTTCTGGCCCTGCTACTCATCCTATGAAAGGGAAGCAATATGGACAAACAGAAAAGAGAGGAGAAAAAGTTAGGAACCATGTTCCGTTCCTTGATATCTAAATTCGACCACTAAAAAACTCAACCAAGATAAAAAATACTTGTCAGGGTTATGATATGAAATTAGATGAACTATTTACAGACAACTTATTTATCACTATACACATATATAAGTATGTGTCTCTCCCTTTGGCATCAGTCACTGGCTCTGTGCTGTTTATCACTGGTTACTTGGACAAAAGAATAAATGATTCTCTCTCTCTCCCCCTCCCTTCCTCTCTCTCTCTCTCTCTCTCTCTCTCCCTCCCCCTCTCTCTCTCTCCCCCACTCCCTCTCTCTCTCCCCCTCCCTCTCTCTCTCTCTCTCTCTCTCTCCCCCTCCCTCTCTCTCTCTCTCCCCCTCCCTCTCTCTCTCTCCCCCTCCCTCCCTCCCTCCCTCCCTCCCTCCCTCCCTCCCTCCCTCTCTCTCTCTCTCTCTCTCCCCCCTCTCTTTCTCCTCTTCCCCATCTCCTCTCTCTCTCAGACACACACACACACATACGAATGCATGTGCACGTACTCATGTGCACGTCCATCCACCAGACAGGACAAAGAGAAAATAACTTCAGCCCAGAATCAGACAGGAAAAGAGTAGACTAATTGGGTAGATCTTCCAAAAATTTCAAATTTCTTCTAGAAACAAAGACCCATAGTTTGCCAGAAAGTATAGGCGATATAAAAACAACATATACTAACAAAAAGAGAATATCAGAAAAATAAGTAAATACATACATACACACACACACATATATGTATATATCATATTTAAGAAACTAATGCCAAGGTGTGTGGTGGATATGGATACAACATTAGGATCTTCCCCAAAAAATTGTGCTCAAGAACATCATCAAAGAAACAAATGAGTAAAAACAATGGGCTGGCCATGTGGTAAGAGCAAGGGATACTACTAGGCAAGGATTCTATTGATAATCTTATACTACCAGCAGACAGTGAAGAAAAGCCCTGGCAATAAACTTACAGGATATGGTGGAATAGTAAAAAGAGAACCACATCTGGAGTCAGTTCTGCTACTTACTTTATGTTTGACCCTGGGCAGATCAAGTAATTTCTTTGGGCCTCAGTTTCCTCAACTGTAAATTGAAGGAGTAGGACTGAATGATCTCTAAAGTCCCTGCCAGTTCTAAGTTTATAATCCTAGGAAACAGAGATGAGAAATACAGAATGGGCATGGATGAATTATAATCAGCATTCTAGAGAGAACATTCATACTGAGCATCCTAAAATGGATTCTATCTCTGTCCTTATGAAGGAGATGAGAGATGTGGGCTTGATGACATAATAGGCTAATTAGACTAAGAACTGGGTGAATTACTGGATCTCAGAAGCAGTCATTATTAGGCCTCATGTAGAATGCTTTCCACAGCTGTCATTGGTTTCATGTTGCTTGACAGTTTTATTAAGAGCTTGGATAAGGGTATAAATGGCATATTTATCAAATTGGCAAGGTGACAATGCCAGGAGGGATGGCTAACATGCTAGAAGACAGTAAGGGGACAAAAAAGATCTCAAGTTGCTATGCTGTTGACTTAAATCTAATGAAGTAAAATTCAATAGAGGTTTATAAACATTCAAAAAATGAATTGTACAAGTACAAAATGGGAAAGGTGATTAATCTGAAAAAGACTTAAGAGATTTTAGTGGGCCAATAGTGTAACAGAGAAGAACAAGAAGCTAGCAGGCTCTTGGGGGAGGTAGAGTATTTAGAATCATAAAGGTCATAAAGGCCCTCAGCAGTGTGGTGCTGAGCTCTCAGATTCCCACTAATAAACTGGATAATACTCACAGGATGGGGAAGAACCTGGAAATCAGGCTACATGAAGATCTGAGGAGAAGCTCATGGATGTTTTTTTGGGGAAGGGAAAATGTAAGGGAGTGTATACTGTCTTGAAGTCCTTCCAGTGGAAGGATTAGAATTGTTCTGCATAGTCCCAGAGGAGAGAAGCAGAAGGGTAGTAGTTGCCAAGAGACAGCTTTGGGCTTGAAGTAAGGAAAATTTCCTCCTTATGGTAAAAGTTGATCAAAAGTGGAATGGGCTCTCCAGGCAGTACTGGGTTTCCCTTCCCTGGGAGTCTTCAAGCTACTGTGCTACATTGCATAGCTTTGATTTATTTACTTCTTCATTTTTCTTAGTTGTTCCCATAGCTAAAAATAAGAGAGTGGAATACATGACTTTAATATTCCCTTTCAATACTAAAACTGTCCACAAGATTTTAAATATATATATTAAAGGCAGGGTTAGCTTAGCCAATGTCTACCCTAAGTGTCTAGTATACTACTATGAGCTTTAGATAAGACTCTTTGAAAAAATACTTGTTAAAACTTTTGGTCAAGATGGCAGAGTAAATGGGATCAATGCAATTCAATTAAAACCCATGTCCTCTAGGAAAGATAAAACAAGAGTACCACAAAGAATAATGATTAGGGAACAAAAAAAGCTTCTAGTGAGTAGCTTCATCAGGCCTAAATCAGTAAAAGAGAGCACCCAGAAGGTTGTAGGTCAAAAAACCAGAACACTGGCCATGAAGCCTAGCAAGATTCAGAAAAATCAGCTATCAGTTTGTAGGTCTGAGGTACTTTAAGAATTTGTAGCTCCTGACCTGAACTGTCCCTGACAGACTTGGGTAACTCAGTACTCTGCACCCAGAAGGATAAAGGGGAACCTTGGAGCTGCTAACACAATGCACATAACAGAACATGGCAGAGGGGAGGGCCAGTAACAGAACCTTAGACAACATAAATGGAGACCAAATGGGGCCCACTATCCCACCTAAGAAAGTAGGAGCAGATAGAGTATGACCTCAGAAAAAAAAGGCTTGAAATATGAATAGACAAAATATGAAGGCATCAATGATAAAGAAATTATGTGTATCCAGTGGTCTGCAGGGCATAAACTTAGAAAAAGATAATTAACTCCATAGTGAATATAGACAGAGTCTCAGATAAAGATATGGTTTGTCCACTAGCTCTATCAGCATTCCTGGAAGAAATGAAAGAAGTCAAGAAATTATAAAATAAAATGAGAGCTGCAGATCAAAGAACTGAAAGGAGAATAAACAGTTTAGTAAAGAATGTGCAAAAATCAATGAACCATGTAAACTGTAGAAAACTAAGACTACCCTCTATTCTGTCCACAAGCCCTCCTATGGTCCCATATATCACATTCTAAGGAATCATAAGTGAAAATTGTCTATACCTATTATAACTACAGGGCAAAGTAAAAATAGAAAGAACAAGTCACTTACTGCAAGAAATACTAAAATGAAAATTTTCAAGAATGGTATAGCCAAAATCCAAAGCTTCTGAATAAAAGAAAACAATTCTGTGAGTAGCCAAAAAGAGTTTGCATACCAAGGGATTACAGCCAGAATTAAATAAGACTTGATAGCTACCATTTTAAAGGACAGGAAAGACTGAAACACGATATGACAAAAGATAAAAAACATTTAATCAATAATAATGTACTTAGTAAAACTGAGTATAAACCCATAGGAGGAAAAACAGGCTATTAATGAAAAAGGAAACCCAAGCATTCCTGACCAGGGCTGAAGACAAACACAAAAACCAAGAGAACCCAAAAAAGGTAAACTGAGCAATTGAAAAGGTCTGATAAAATGAGTTTTTATTATGGGATATGAGATAAATTCACCTATAAAATGGAAAAAAAAGCAGAATGGACCCAGAATGCAGAATCCAATGATATGTTATTTACAGAAAACACTTTGTATTAGAGGTCTCAATAGAATTTATTATGCCTCAAGTCAACTCAAAAGAGCAGAAATGGCGACCATGATCTCAGACAAGGCAGGAGTTAAAAGAGACATGATTAAAAGAGATAAACAAAGAAATTACATTATGCATAAAAAGTACCAATGACAACAAATTAGTAACAACTAGTGATCACTAAATGAGAAGAAAAAGGAATATACATATTTCATAACTGAGCATGGATTCTTTACAAAAATGACCATGTATTAGGGCATAAAAACCTCACAAACAAATGCAAGAGAAGAAAGATAATACCCCTTTTATAAACCACACAACATAATAAAAATTACATTAAATAAAAGGTCTTTCAAGAAGGCATAAAAAAAACTAGAGATATCAACTTTGATTATAACATATTGATCTTATAATTATATCAATAGATGTAGAACAAGGTTTTGACAAAATAGGCTCATTTCTTCTAAAAATGCTAAAAGGCAAAATGGGTCCTTTCCTTAATATAGTCAATATCTCACACACACACACACACACACACACACACACACACACTTCATTAAAAATGACAAAGAGGTAAACATACCAAAACTTTAAAAATGCAGCCAAAGAAGTCCTAAGGGAGAAAATTTATATCTCTAAACATTTTTATCAACAAAAGAGAAAGAATAGATCAATGAATTTAGCATGCAATTTAACCCAATTAAAACACCGAACACATTCTGAAAATCAAAGAAGAAATCAAAATTGAAAGCAAAAACCAAAACCAACAAAATTGATAAAACATTAGCTAGTCTTACTAAGAAAGAAGAACCATATAACCAATCTTAAAAATTTTAAAAGAAGAAACTATAACAGATGAATAAATAATGGAAAATTTCAGAAATTATTTTGACCCAAATATACCTGCAATTCTGACCATTTAAATGAAATGAATTAATGCCTACAAAAGCATTAAATATTAATTTTTAGATTAATTTTAAATACTAAATGTCCATGTTAGCAAAAGGAAAAATAGAGAATTTAAATGACACACCTCAGAAAAACAAACTGAATAAGCCATAAATTAGCTTCCAACGGAGAAAAAAAAAAACCCAACCCAGGACCTGATGGATTTAAAACTGAATTTGACCAAATGTTCAAAAAAATATGAATTCCAATATTATAGCAACTGTATGCAAAAATAGGAAAAGAAGGGATCCTACCAAATTCCTTCTATGATACAAATATGTTCTTGATACCTAAACCAGAGAGAGAAAAATCAGAGAAAGAAAACTAAAGACCAAGGGCTAATGAATATTAGCACAAATATTTTAAAAGCAACTATGTCAACAAATCAAAAAGATTATACATTAAGACCATGTAAAATTTATACCAGGAATGCAAAGTTGATTCAATATTAAGAAAATTTTGAACTTAATAGATCATATCAAATAACAAAAATCACATATGAATAGATGCAGAAACGCTCAACAAAATACACCACCTCTTTCTGTTTAAAAAAACAAACAAACCCCTAAATAGCATAGGAATAAACAGGACTTTACAAGTTATGATAAATAGTATCTATCTAAAATCAAGACCACACTAGCTTTATATTTAATGAAAATTAACTAAAGGCCTTTCCAGTAAGATCAGACATAAAGTGAGGATTCCTTTTATTAGCTTATTCTTTAAATATTATTACTAGAGATCCTGGTTATAGCAATAAGACAAGAAAAAGGAATTGACAGAATATGGGTAGGCAAAAAAGTAAACAAAATTAGCATTTTTTGCAAATGAAAAGGTCTACATAGAAAATTATATAATCAACTAAAAGATTAATTGAAACAATTGGTAACTTCAGCAAAGTAGTATTATAATACAAAATAAACTTCATCCAAGTCCGCCAGCCTTTCTATAGACTACTAACAAAACCAAGCAGGAAGAGATTTTTTTTAATTCCATTTTTTAAATTCCATACAACTAAAATATGTATAAAATAAATTTATGCATGTACCTGCCAAATCACACAGGAACTGCATAAATAAAACTATAAAGCATTCTTTACAGAAATTAAGACAGATAGCATCATCCTATGATAATAGTACCTACATTAATTTACTTATTTAGTGCTATACCAATCAAATTTATAAAGTACTTTAAAAGGCACAAAAAAAACAATGAGAATAAAGCTTGTCTTAAAAAATATGGTTAAGATTCTCAAGAGAAATAATGGGGGAGGGGGGAGGTGTCAGGAAGAATGTCTTAAATATCAGATTTCAAACTATACCACAAAGCAATAATGATCAAGACTATTTGGTATTGGTCAAAAAATAGAAAAGTTAATGAGTGCAACAGATTAGTTATAGAATAGAGAACCAAATAAATATAGTAACAATGCTTAATAAAACCAGAGACTAACTACTGGGTAAAGATTATATACAACAAAAAATGCTGGGAAAACTGCAAAGTAATCTGGGAAGAAAATTAGGTTTTGAATAGCATCTCACATTTTATACCATGAGCTCCAAAAGAATACATGGTCAATACACGAAAGGCCACATTACAAATAAATTAAGAGGTTTGAGGAAGAAAATGCCTTTGTGCCAACTTTGAAAAGGGGTAAGTAAAGTTTGTGACCAGTCAATGGAGTATTCTAATTATATAAAAGTGAAAACAATAAAAGAAATGCAGTTAAAATTAAAAGATTAACAATAAAGTGCTTAGCATATCATTTATTTTAGCAAACAATTTTATTAAGTACCTCTTAAATTCCAGAAACTGTGCTAAGTGCCTTACAAATATATCATCTCATCTGATCCTTACAACAACTCTATTGAGCCCCATTTTACAGTTGAGAAAACTGTGGCAAGCAGAGGATAAATGATTTGCCCAGGGTCACTAGTTAATTTCTGATGCCAAAAATTGAACTCAGGTCTTTCTGACTTTACATCCATTATCCTATGACAATGGTTATTAATATACAAAATAAATGAGGCACTGATTCAAATATATAAGAATGACAGCCATTCTCCCAAGATCAAAGGTACTGATCAGGGAGTTTTCAAATGAAGAAATCCGAGCAATCAATGGACATATGGAAAAAAAAAAAGCTTCAAATCACTAGATAATTATATATGTAAATTAAAACCCTAAGGTTCTACTTCCATACTTATCAGCTCAGGAAAAGATGACAAAAAGAAAAGGACAGAGTCCCTCATATCAATAAACTGTAAAGAGTAAAAGTACTTGGCCTATACTTCTAAAGACATTTTTTAAAAGGAGACAGAAAAGAATTTCATGTATAAAAATTCTTATAGCACCTTTTTATTTCTTTTTTGGTTGCGGCAAAGAAGTAGGTGCCTATTGACTAAGAAATAGCTAGCTGAACAAAACATGGTCTAGTAAAGAAATGGAACATGACTGATGAAATGACAAAAGGGAATCATGGGGGAACACCAATACAAAGGATAGAGTGAAGGGAACTGAGCCAGAAGAGTAATTTAAATAACACCATTATTGTAAAGAAAAAAACAACTTTGAAAGACTTTGGACCCTGATCAATATGTAGGCCATTTAGGACTCTAGAGGCCAGAGGACGAAGCCAACTCCCCATCTCTTTACAGACCCACTGTGGTGAATGTTAGGCATATGTTTGGGGGCATGGTAAGTATGTGGATTTCTTCTGCTTGACACTGCTTATTTGTTAAAAGGATTGTGTATTTCTTTAAGGATAGAGGAAGGCAAGGAGTTAAACAACTATGGAATTTGTGATATGATGCAAAAGAGCACTGAACAACCATAGACTCTCTAGAATCTAGACTGAAAAAGGAATATGCTCCTGCTTCATTTATACCAATGAGGAACTGAAACTCCAGTATTATTGTTCTTTCTTCCATGCATATGGTCAAGTTAAGCAAAGAGTAAAAATATCAGTTATTTCCCAAATTAATGGGTAGACTTGTGATACTCAAGTACTACCATTTCCAGAAATCAGATAAAATCCTAACAAAATTTACAGGGAAGAACAAGGAAACCTGTTAAAGGGGAGGAACACTTGGAAAAAGAATTGATGACAGATATAAAGGAATGTGTATGATACAACAGATAGAATTAACTAAGGGTGAAAAACCTAAGCTTGACAGAGCTGTGATTATTGAAACTGTCTGATAGCAGACTTAAAAACACATAAAAGTAAATTAATGGAATTGAACAGAAAATCCAAAAATAGAATTAAATGTATGTAATAAATTAATGTTGGGTTTTGTCAAAAACTAAAACAAGCAAAAAGAACCTAGGGGAAAAAGCTAAATTCTTCTATGTATTTGAAATGTATGGGGGGAAATGGGTACAGATTTACAGCTCCTATCATATGCTAGCTGGCACAGTGAGTAGAACATCAGGTCTGGAGACAGATAAACTCAACTTCCTGAGGTCAAATACAGCTTCAGACACTTACTAGATAACTCTGGGCAAGTCACTTAACACTGCTTGCCTCAATATCCTTATCTGTAAAATGAGCTGGAAAGGGAAACAGCAAATCACTCTAGTATCTTTGCCAAAAAGAAAACCTAAATGGGGATCATGAAGTTAAGACAAAACTGCAACAACTGAAAAACAACAGCATATGCTACTCTGAACTCTACATGGATCAATGATCTAAGTGATTTTAAAATTATTTTTAAAGTAATTTCAATTTAAAAGTGATTTTAAACCTTTCTAAAATGGAAGTATATTCATCATATATGTGTGTTTATAATACAAATGGAATTGATTAATGATGACAAAATCAACAAGTTGAATTTCTATCAAGATAAAAGGAATATTTATGACAAAAAGTTCTACTTTCCAAAAAAAGAGATTAGGGGAAAACATTTGTGTTAAGTACATCTGATCAAAATCTAACATTCAGAATGAGGTACATATTTCTGAGAGTCACAGTCATTACCCAATAATAAGATAGTTAAGGGTTATAACCAACAACCTTTGAAGGAGGAAATATAGATTTTTAAGGACCATCTGAAACATTGATCACAATCTCAAATTAAGAAAAATAGAATCTGAAATAACTGTTCTCAAAATGGCAAAAATAACTAAAAATTAATGTTAATGTGGCTGGAGGGAAACAGATGCTCAATAACACTACTGGTATGACTATAGCAAATTAGAAATAAATATGGCAAAATAGTCATTAAGACACAAGGTGTAGCATGAGTGTACTTAGGGCTGGATTTGGAGGAAAGTAGACTGGAGTTCAAGTCTGGCCTCTTAAGAAAAAACATTTATGTGACTCTGGTCAAATCCCTTATTCTCTTGGTGCATCAGGCTCCAAGTTATAGATATGCTACTGATTTGTAATGTTGTCTTTAATTTGTAACATGATAAAGGGAGTTTCCAAAACCAGAGAGCCCTACATGGTTGAAATCCCAGGTGTAGAAACTACTATTCCCCAACAACTCATGCTTTTGGTGTTTGTTTAGTTTAGAAAGTGCTGTCCTCATACCCAGCCACCTTGTGTAACCTTCCGCTTTTATAAGCATGAATGCTTTCATTCATTCTCAATTTTTAGATGGAGTCCTGAGATACAGTAAACAAAGCAATGTGTTCTGGGTCACACAGTAAGCTGGGTGTTGAGGAAGCTACAACAAATCACAAACATGATCCCAACTTGTGCTATAGTAATGCTGGAAATACATCCTAGAGATAATAATAAAATAAAAAGTCTTACTGGTCTATAAATAGCCATTGTTGGGTTATAATAGCAAAAACCAGAAATACTCAATGACTAAATAAACTAAGATTTATTAACATTAACTATGCTATAAAATAAGTACTAGATGCACTAGAGGTACTTTATTATTTAGAGAAATTCAGCTGTGAATCTGCCTCTTACACAAATAACTGCCTTCTCTCCCAGTTCCCCTCCCCCTAGCCAAATGATCCATTTTGACACTTAAAATATTTGGATATAGGGCCCTTGGTAAGTAAGCACACTTGGATAGTCTATTCATGTAGAAATCCTTTTTTACTTATAATAAATCATTTACACTCTTATGCAAGTAGTGGTGGTTTTATTTCACTTCTCTAAGATGTTCTTATTCATAGTTAATTCTCATCTCTCCAAGGATTTATTTTACTGATAAACCTGGTGGATTTCCCATGATACATTTTAAATCTTGGCCATGTTTTCTCATTCCTTTTGGATACTTTTTGACCAACCCCCCACCCCACCCCAATTATTTGTATGAAATGCAAAGCAACTGAAATATCAATCTAAATAAAGGCTGAGAGGTGATGTAGCCTCTTGGGGAAAAAGGGAAACACAAGACACACCATTCAGACAGAACTGATTTTAGATTATCTAAGTCATGGCAAGGCATGACATCCTGCCTTGGATTGTCAGGGCAGTATACTATGGAAATGGCACAGAAACATTTGCCAGAGAAACCACTATTTGCTAAGCTTAAATCATAGTTATGAGAAATGTTGTCTTGGGAAATTTTCTTACCAGATTGGGGTCGTAGTAGGCTTCCTGGGTGGGAGGAATGTTGTTTATCTGAGTGACGTTAGTAGGAAGCATTTTAGAACAATTTATTAACATGTGCTCCAGACCTGTCAAATCCTAATATGAGAAAACAAGAGGGACAAACAAGTTAAAAGCATTTCAGGGACTAGTGGCATTTTTGAAAAATGCTATTTAATGGTATAGTGAAGCATCCAAAAATAGCTAATATCTTAAAAGTTGAACTTGTCACAAAGGTAAACCTCAAAAAACCATTAAACATTTAAAAAGGCAAAATAAAAATTGAAAAGTTATAAAGTAAAAAAAAATTTTAATAGGAAAAAGTACAGAGAGTTGGCTTCTAACAAGCCAACTTTCTAAGATTATAAATTGCAAAGCAGTAGCTGATCTGCACTAGTTGAAGGCATCTCACCTAGAAGAAGTTTCTTATCCCTGGGAAATCAAAGATCTGATCTCTCCCTTGCCCCTTCCTCCCAAGCTAGGAACAGAGGAATCCAAAGCAAATATTTCATAGCAGCCTCCAAATGGATGAAATCTTGAACATGGTTGAAAAAGAGAAAGAAGAAGCATGTGTTCCCTAACTTTGGAGGCTATGGCCCTTCTCTTTCAGATTTTACGTCTTCAGCTCAATTCACCTCCAATCTCTCTCCATTTTAGGCATGGACACTAGCTCTGCAGAGGATCTGGGCTCAAATATGGCACTGTGTGACTTTGGACAAGTCCTTCAATTGTCCAGGACCTCAGTTTATTCATCTATAAAATGGGTCTTTCAGGGTGCATCCCAACTGAAGTCTATGGATCTATCCCTGTCTAGAACAGCCAAAAGCTTGAATAAGGCAGGCCACAGAGTCCCCAGGTCTTCAACCCCATAAACAGGGCAGGAACACCTTTTAAAATGCATTTTTAGCAGTCAACTGCCAAGTTTTTTCCAGGAGATATGACTCAAAATCTGCCCTGCTAAAGAACCAAACAGAAAGACACAAACTTTTAAAATTATAGAGAATCTTTAACTTGGGCTATAATTTAATTTGGATTTAATTTAAAATTTTAAAAAAGGACAGTGGCAAGGATCTTTCTCCAACAAATACTCGTTACTTTTTGCTTGGGTCATCATGAAAATTTTATCTAGTGGAGGAAAAAAAGCAAAATCTTAAAATCTAAATTATCATTTTGCAGATATTTGCAGATAGTCCCTCCTAGCTCTAAATCTATAATATCATAGTATAAAATGTTAAATTATTTTTTTAACATTGCCCATAATTTTTCAAGTAAAACAAAAACATCCAAGTTCTTTCCTTCCCAGCACCCCTTTCCAAAATACAGTCGCTGCCCCCAGGAGAAACATCTTTACTTCATACCTGCAAGCTTAAAGGCAGGTCATGAATCCTCGTGGCTAATGTCCGAATCTCCCTGTCCGACAAGATGCCAGAATGGTCAGTATCAACTTCATCAAAAACCTGAGCAATGTTCAGTGGCTGCAGTGCACTCATGAGATAATAGAAATAAGAGAAGGCAAACTGCATGTCTTCAGAGTGGCGTACTTTGTGAACAGAAGTCTTGTCAAATTCTTCAGGAAACCTAGTCAGATATAATACAGGAAGTGAGAGCTGGCTACACACAGAATATTAGCATACCATAAAACGTGGAGAGGGCCAGGCCAAGAAATGGTATGCAACAGTTACAATAACATTAAAGATCAAACAATTACATCCTGTATGATTCTGAAGAGCAAACTTGGCCTTGAGAACAGATGAGAGAGGCAACTCACTCCTTTCATTGCAGAGGTGGGGACTATAGTTGTGGGATAATGCATATACAGCCAGATACAGGTGATGTGTCTGTTTTGTTTGACTGCTTTTCCTCCATCTCTTTCTTTTATATTATAATATTTATTATGTTTGTTTATACTTATAATTAATATTTATCATAAGAGATGACTTACTAGGTAGATGTGGGGAAGTGGCTGGAAGAGAAGGGTATATTTGGAATTGATGTAACAATCAAGATCTATTTTTTAAAAAGTGAAAAATAAAATCTATGTGGCATTAACATTTGCCTTGGTTTAAATGATGTGGTCAACATGCCACCAAATGTTCTTGCTACCAATCCAACCTAGCGAATGTTTAAGTCTAGAAACAGAAGCTTATACTCACATGTCCTGTAGTTCTTGCATAACAATGCGATCAATCATATGAGGCATATGGGCAGGGACCTTCCGAGAAGTGAATCCAAATTTGCTATTCAGAATTTTATTGACATATCGGAGAGAATCGGCAAATGTATCTTTTAGTTGTCTTCCAACAGACTTGCTCTCTGTGAAGTATAACAACTGTTTCTTTAATGATTCTTCTTCCTAAGAAAGTCATAAAAATATAAAAGAATGTAAAATGAAAATAACTGAATAGGAGAAAACTGGATGATATTTTTGTAAAAAGGAGTGGTAAGATTTAGTTGCAAAATAAATGAGAGATAGGAAGATGATCAGTGAAAGAAATACCTAACATTCTAAGATGAGGATCAAATGGTCTTGAGTGATACCTTAAAGCTGCCAGGGCAGCAGAAGGTACAGAGTAGTTTTACCAAGCGTCTTAAAGGGGGGTTGTTCCTAGATTAATCATATTTGCCAATGTTATTATTGACTAAATCTGCTTTTCTGTTGATACTGAAACCTGTATCTGTTCATGTCCTGAACAGTATCAGAAATCAATAAGGACAAGTTAAAAATTGTGCAGCTGTTAAAGATAAAAAAAAAAAAAAGATCCTAGTAGCTTAAAGGCAGAGAAAGAAGACTTCAACAGTACACTGGGAGCTACTATCCACAAATAGAGTGGAAACAATAACCCCACTTCATTTTAATAAGTCAGCAATGTTAAACAACTTAGAGCATAAACCTGAGATGTATGACAAGGTGTGCTGTAAGAACCTTGGACCTCTTGTCATAGACTGATCTCTGAGAAACCAAAGACTCCTAACATATTAGTGTTAGAAAGGTTCTCAGAGATCATTTAGTTCACAACCCTAATTAGGCAGAAGCAGAAACTAGGCCTAGAAAGACTTGCTTAGGTTTGCAGACCAGGACCAGCACTAGAACTTTGATGTTCTGATCCTCTGTCAAGTGATCTACTCTGCCCCAGAATACCTGCCTCTCATTTTGTGGCTAGAGAAAACAATTAGCCCAATTCCCCTTTCCTCTGACTTTCTTAAATCTTCATGAGAGGGAGGCAGGTGGGCAGTGGAGAGCAATGATAAAGAAGTGGCTTTGTAGTCAAGATGAGCTGGACTCACATCCTGCCACTAATGCATTATGAGCCTTACGAGTTAGTCACAGATGTTTGCTGGTAGAAGTTTCCTCCCTAAGAGTTG
Source organism: Monodelphis domestica (assembly GCF_027887165.1). Taxonomy (NCBI): domain Eukaryota; kingdom Metazoa; phylum Chordata; class Mammalia; order Didelphimorphia; family Didelphidae; genus Monodelphis; species Monodelphis domestica. The sequence continues at coordinate 89,377,426 of NC_077231.1, forward strand.
CCTACAATGAGATTCTAAGTCCCCCAAAATAAAAATGATCTGGCTGAGTCTAATTATTTATTGTCTTCATTCTTTCTCCTACTGTCTCTCTTCCTTAATCTCCATCTTCTGCATAAAGCCTGATCTGATCCCCTCAAGATTTAGTGCCCTGTGATAAATGTCCCTAGGTAGTATATGTAAGATGATCTCTTATCCTATGCTGAATGTGACTTACCTCGAGAAGATCTTGGAAATACTTCCTTTTTTCCCAAGGCAAGAAACCTGGATAGCTCCCAGCATATTGTTGAAGTTTTCTTCCAGGCCCTACTCCACCATTGCCCAGATCATCATCGGCGGTTTGCCCTTCGTTCAGCCCCTGTCTTCTACTCTCCTGTGCATTCCCTTTTGGCTCTTTTTCCTGGGCCATTCGGTCTTTTGGTGGAATAATGGTTATTCCTCTAAAGCCAACATTGTCTCTGACTTTCTGAGTTGAAGAAACAAATGCAGCTTTTGTCCAATCCTGAGGTAACATATGCTCCTGATATATGTTGCCCACCTCAAAAGTCCTGCCAGCCCCGTGGGCATGTGTGGACTCTGAAGGAGAAGCCATTCTCTTTGGGCCAGCAGCATTTTCTAAATTTTCTTTGGGGAGGTCAGTGTGATACTCTCTTTTCACTGGATCTTTTTCTCTTTTTATAATTTGGTTAGGTTTTATTTCAATGACTTGTGCATCTTTCAGAAATGGCCTCAGCAAAGCAGACTTGGACAGATTATATCCTTTCAGAGTGATGTCCCCACTCTCTAACTTTAAATCTAGGGTCTTCAAACTCATTTGGATTTCTTTTGGAAGTTCTGAGATATTTACAAGGGGTATTTTTATAGTTTCCTGAAATCTGTCTGCATGTTTCTTGTACTTTGGGAAGCGTTTTTCTTCTGGAACATCTTCAAATAGGATTTCAGCCTCTGGCAGAGCTGTGGTGGAGCTAGCCAGACTTATATGAGGCTTCTGCGTAGTGATATTGGGCTTCAGTTCTTCCCTAGTATCCACTTCTACTGTGATCTGCATTTTAAACTCTTTGTTGTCTTTGTTTTGAAATGTGAGGTTGAAATGTACAATGGTAGCATTCATTCCACTGTGCAGGATGAGGTGGATCGTCTTCCACTTGTTGGCAACTGAGGCATGGCGGATGATTGGATTGTCACTGTAGGCACCCTCAATTCCTCTTTTGGCTATCTCAGCAAAACTGAAATAGGGGAGGCATTCTCCCTTGGGGATAATGTAGTGAGTCTGGTTTGGGATGAGAGTCACCTTGTATAATTCACCAAAATGATCTAGAAAAAATATCATAACACTTGAATGTTTTGCACTGGTAGAGGAACTTTCAGTCCTTTTTAGTTCCCTCTACCAATGAAATCACAGAAAATAAGGGAGGGTTTTTTTCTTCCTTTCTCTTTACTTCTCACTGTGATCCTACAGGTAAGCTTAAAACTCTGGCCCATGTGCATATAGGCTCAAGAATGACTCTGCCATTTCCACCAGCGCCCCTAACAACCATTCCTTTGTATCTTATCACCTAAGATTCTCATCTTCATCCACTTCCAACTGGAAGTGATTCCTGCCAAAGAATTCCTTTGCCTTTCTTTGTGTTGGCCCCCTCAGACGCACTCAGCACAGTCTAACTTGCCACATATATGCCTATATGATATATTTGCCATGAAAATGTAAGCTCCTTGAGGGCAGGCAAAGGCACTCAGTATAGTGCCTTGAACAAAGCAGGTGCTTAAGAAACAACTAGCATACATAGAAGCCAGGAAGATAAGACACTATGCCAATATATTCCAAAGATCATTTTCAGCTTTCTGCACATTTCTAATATAATACATTCAAGTAAAATTATAGGATTATCAATATGATCCCATCCTGAAATTTTTTATCACTGTTAATTGTTTCTTAGTGTTTCTCATTTCTATTTATCTATATTTCTACCCACATCCCCTCAAATACTTTGAAAAGCTGAGGTAGACTACCTGTATAAAATAATTAAAAACCAGTTATAACAGAAAAGACACTTGCTTAGTTTCTACATTATTCTAAAGGAACTGTGTTCTCTTCTCGGTTCCAACTCAGAAATGTATATTGTAGCCAAAATGAAATTTTACAGAGAAATAATCCTTTACAAAAACCACTTAACACTTAAAACAACATATTCAACACTTCTCTCAACAGGCTACGTACCTTGCCCACAGTCACCAGCATCAAACCCACAAGACAGCACATTGCATGCCTGATCACAGAACTTATCAGCAAGCCAAGAATTGGCACATCCCTGGTTACAGTAAGAGATACCACTTATTCCACCACCAAAGTGCCAGGGCTGTCCAACCACCCCCACGCCATGGCCACCTCCTCCACCAGCATATCGACTGTTGCCACTGTTGCCTGAAAGAGAAAAGGCTAATTGTCACCATGCTCTTTTGAAAATGTAAATGAACTTATTTCTGTTCTTGGAACTTGACTTCCTCTCTGTTCCTCATATGTGATGAGACTCATTTCCCATCTCCATGTCTTTCACATGATAGCATTCAAGTCTAAAAGGTACTTCCTTCCTTGCTTACCTCTACTTAATAGCATCCCTCTTTTCCTTCAAGATATAACTTATGTACCACCTTCTGTGAAGCCTTTTCTGATTTGCCTCAATTGCTAGAGCCCACCCTGCCCAATTATCCCCTATTTATTCTTTTTAAATTTATTCTGTATATGGGCATAGGATTTGGGATTTTGGTTTTTAAAAGATTACTCTATTACAAAAATGAATAATATGGAAATAGGTATTGAATGATAATACATGTATAACTCAATGGTATTGCTCGTCAGCTCTGGGAGGGGAAAAAGGGAGGGAAAGAACATGAATCATGTAACCATGGAAAAATACTTTAAATAAACCATTTTTAAAAATAAATAAATTCATTTATTCCCAATGGACTTATTATTTGCACCTGTCTGTCACAAAAGAATGAAAGACCCTTGGCAAAGCAGTTCATTCTCTGACCTTGTGTCCCCAGGTCTTCACCCACAAAATGCCTACAGTATGTTAGCTGATGACAGCAATACAATATAGCAGAAAGAACCCTACGTTCTAGTCCTGATTCAGGTGCTTTCAAAGTATGTGACTATAGCAGATTCCTTTGTCTCTTGATTCTCAGTTAATTCATCTGTAAAGTGGACAGAATGTAACTCCTTCACTCTCTTATATCACCAGGTTGTTGCGAGGAATGTGCTTTGTTGTGGCTGTTGTTCTGTTTTGGAGAGATTCTGGAGAGATGTGCCATTTCCTTCTCCAGCTCATTTTACAGATGAGGAAACTAAGGCAAACAGGCTTAAGTGACTTGTCTAGGATCACACAGCTAATACATACCTCAAGGCTAGATTTGAACTCAAGTCTTCCTAATTCCAGATTATCTAGCTATGCTTTGTAGAGCCTAAAGCCACTGCACAATCTTTTAAAATTAATTGCAATTTACAAGAAAGAACACTATCCACATTCCGAGGAAAAACTGTGGGAGTAGAAACACCGAAGAAAAACAACTGCTTGATCACATGGGTCGATGGGGATATGATCGAGGATATAGACCCTAAATGATCACCCTAGTGCAAACATCAAAACTATGGAAATAGATACTGATCAAGGACACATGTAAAACCCAGTGGAATTGTGCATTGGCAATGGGAAGGGGTGTGGGGAGGGGAGGGAAGAATATGATTCTTGTAACCAAAGAATAATGTTCTAAATTGACTAAATAAAATTTTAAAAATCAATTGCAGCAATCTCTGCTCAGTATTGGAGACATTCCATATTTACTAACTTATTAAATAAACATGAAGGTTTCTCAGATTCCAAGCCAATATGGGGAAAACCCCTTCTGAATAAAATGTGAGACTAAAGGCTGGAATATTTTGGATAGCTCCACAAGCTATAATGTTGTTTTATAATTATAAATAAGAAATTGATGATGAATACCAATGAATTGCTTTTGAACCCATTCTTACCAATGCAATCTCCTCCATCCCAATCACATGCTGAATTATTACAAGCTTTATCACAGTAACCATCTTTAATCCAGGATCCAGGGCAGCCCTCAGCACAGTTGGGAACTGGCCAGGTCAAGTAAACCTGAGTGAAAATAAGAAATGTCTTTAACTTCTAATACCTTTATCAACAGGTCAAGACTCCTAAAAACTACCTATTGAACACACCTGGAAAAAGTCAAGCACTAGATGTCATTGAGTCTTAATTATCCCAAAGCTAAATATTGACAAGTTTGGCTTCTAAGTTCATTAACAGCAAGTAAAGTATTTGGTTTAGCTCCTTGTTCTGTTGGTTACCCTCCCTTCCTCCCCTTTTCCCTCTCCCTCTCTCTCCCTCTCCTCTTCTCTCTCCCTCTCTCTCTTTGTCTCTGTCTCTCTCTGTTTCACTCTGCCTCTCTCTGTCTCTGTCTCTGTCAAGCTTCCTGGGAGCGCTGATGAGCTGTTTCTGCTGGTGTTTTGTTTCACTCAGAACGGAGCCATTTACTTGCATCAAGTGTCATTATAAGGGAACTAGACAGATTGCCAGCTCTTCTTGAAAGTGCAGAATCCAACTTGTTGGAAGATAGTACCTACAGAGCCTACCGCTGTCCCCAAAGCATCCCTGACAGATGGTGGTGCCCGAACACTCCCACTTTCCCATGAAAAAGACCTCGCTTCTGTCTTCCTAGTGACTGCACCACACTGACACATTCTATAGAGACCTATGGAGTAAGACTGGCTCACCCTCCCCCTTCCAAACAACAAGCCTTTAGAGAGCTGAAATAGTTAACCATGAATTCCCTGGTTCCAAATCTTTCCATTTCCTTCAGTCTCCCACAGACATGGCTTTGGGTCCCCACGCCACCTTAGTCCCCCTCTTCAGCATCTCACACAAAGGGCAGTTCCAAGAAATAAGCCATTCGGTCTAATCAAAGTTGCTAATTTCTATTCTGGCTCCTCATCCCCAGGCTAGTGTGGAGCTATGGTAGGACTGTCTCCTTTTTCTGGATGTTCTATTGCCCTGAAAGCAGGGGACTTATCTCAGGGGCTCCTAGAGAGTCCTCTTTCCTTTCTGACTCTTCAGGCTTTCAAGCTGTGTTTGAAGTTGACTAACCCACCCCTTACCCTCAAATTTTTTTAACTCTACTTTCTGTACTAGTAACCATTCCATGACAGAAGGGAAAGGGCTAGACAACTGGGATTAAGTGACTTGCCCAGGGTGACAGGGTTAGGCAGTATTTGAGACCAGATTTCAATCCAGGACCTCCTAACTCCAGGCCTGGCTCTTTATCTACTCTACCACTTAGTTGTTCCTTCCCAAGTCTTTTTCAATTGAACTGGTGCCAAGACCAACATTTTGTTCTGGAGTCCTTTAGGTACCCACAGGCAGGGTTTCATATTTCCTTGTAAACTGCATCATGTAACAAATAGTCTATAGTTTTAGTCTGTTGGAATCACTGGATAAAAACTAAAGGTATTTTAGAGGTCATTCCACTTGTTTTAATGGTGAAGAAAGGGAATTGGAGAGATTCAATGATTGGCCCCAGGTAGAGTTGAGATGTGAACTCAGGTTCTTGGGAACAGGAAGGCAGCATGGTGGACAGACCAATGTATTTAGAGAGTGCTAATCCTGCCTCAAACATGAGTTGACGAGCTGTGTGAACCTGGCCAAGTCCTCAGTTTACTCATTGTAAATAATGGGGAATCCTCTATAATCCCTTCTAGCTTTAAATCTATGATCCTTCAGTGACTAAATCCAGCATTCCTTCCACTGCATCATGCTATCTCCTTTTATGATTAAAAATGTAAGGTTCAAGAGGGTGATTTATTTGGTTCTTTAAAACAATTACTTTTCTCAATCTCATACAGAAATAAGGGTGGATTAATTTCCCTTAAATGGACAGGGAGATTTGCTGGTTCTCATTAACTCTGGTCAGGGTTTATAACTTAAATTCCAAATCACAATTTGCTTTTGTGAGCCCCAAAACTCAGAGAAAATTTGTAGTTCTTCCTTCTCTCTCATTTTTGTTTTAGAGCCTTCAAGAATTTCCTTACAAAAGACAGATTAGATCTTAGCAGGCTTAAACAAAGCTATTTGCTCTGGGCTCTGATGTCCTCATTTATAAAAACAATGGGGCTGGCCTTGGTTCCACTAGCTCTATTACTCTATAGGTATATTCTGATCTGGGTGCTTTTTCTCCTATTCCCTCAATAGCCAATGCAATTTTGGGGACCTTTAAAGGTAGGATCATGATCACATTACACAAGATCAAGCATGTGAGAACTTGTCAAGGTACTCACACTATAATGGGCGTGGGCAAGCTGGATTTCACTTCAATCAGAAATGAATACAAATAATCTAATTATATTCAAGTCTTCCTAAACTCCCTATATACCCAAACCTCATTAAAAAAAACAAAACAAAAAAACTATTTTTCCCTGGAAATTGAGACTATTCTGGAAAATCTGTGACCTCTGGTTGTTGTAGGTAGATGCAATCCTGCCTTATGGTTAGTGAATATTTAGATGAAAGCCTATTATTTGCCCTTTCATCCTTAAAATTCTATCATAAATCTGATCAGAAACTCTTACAGTTGCTAGGGAATTGTGAGTATTTCTCCCATGTTAAAAGTCCTTTGTTCACTAATACACAGTTAGTGGAACTATGAACTGATATAACCATTCTTTGAGAGCAATCTGGAACCAAGCCCAAAGAGCCATAAAACTGTGCATGCCCTTTGACCCACCAATATCACTATTGAGTCTGTATCTCAAAGAGATCAGAGAGGGGAGAAAAGGTCCTACTTGTAACAAAAGTATTTTATCAGCTCTTTTTGTGGTGGCAAAGAACTGGAAATTGAGGAGATGCCCATCAATTGAGGAATGACTGTACAACTGTGGCATATGGTTATAATGGAATACTATTGCACTATAAGAAATGGCAAACAAATCTAGGATAAATGAATTTAGCAATCTAGTGGTTGATAAACCCTAAAGTCCTATCTTTTGGGATAAGAACTCATTATTTGGCAAAAACTGCTAGGAACACTGGAAACCAGTAAGGTAGAAACTAGATATAGATCAATATCTCATACCTTATACCAAGATAAGGTCAAAATGGATATATGATTTAGACATAAAGGTTGATACCATAAGTAAATTAGAGGAACACAGAATAGTTTACCCAGCAGATCTACAGAGAAGGAAAGAATGTATAAACAAGGGATAGAGAGCATTACAAATTAAATTAGTAATTTCATACTAATTTATGTTTTTATTTGGGGGCTCTGGTTTTATATGAGTATTCTTTTATAAAAATTACCAAAATGAAAATGTTTTTCATATTAATACATGTATAACCCAGATCAAATTGCTTACCATCCCATGGAGGCAGGAAGGAAGAGAGAGGGAGAAACAATATGAATCTTATAATTTTGGAAAATGTATGTTGAAAATTATTACATGTAATTGAGAAAATAAAATATCTTTTTTAAAAAATGAAGAAACCTATGGATTGGAAGTCATCAATTTTAATGGCATAGGATTTCTCTCTTTGTGTAGACATTCCTGTTTTTGTTAGACTAAGTAGGGTGGAGTAATCTAAAGTTCACAATAGAAGGAACTTAGAGGAACAAGATCAGAGTGGATGTAATAAATACAAAACATTTGGGAGATATTAATTTTCAGTGTCCCATGGTAATTTTTATTCTGATATCGTAAGCTGTGATGGTAAAGTTCCTTCTAAGACCCTCGGCTAAGGAAAGTTTTGACCTCTCTGTTCCTAACAGATGATTTCATTTACTATTATGGCAAAAAGTTATTAGCTTGTGACCAGCATTTAGATGATGCATTAAAGTGATTCAATAAATGCTTACTCAACTGACCTATGGTTTGACTTCTCATCTAGGTAGAGATTTCATTCCTAGTTGCTCACCTTTTGACCTTTGGAGTGACTGTAAAAATCATCTGGCCAAACGTCCTTCCCAAACATTACATCGTCATTTAAGTAAATAAACTTCTGGGACAGCCCTTCAATCCGATGAATGTGGCTTTCAATAGCAGGGGAGCTAAAAGTAGGCAAATGACTCAAATTCTGAAATACCTCCTATGAAGACAAGACAAAGGGTTGGTTAATGCTGATGTTTTAGTAAAAGACTCAATACAAGCCAACATATTTTTCATAGTTCCCCTAGCAATTATTCAAGGATAAATCTTCCTTTACTTAAAGGAAACCTTTCTACCACCAAGGGAGGGATTCCCTTAAACTCCTTCCCTTTGGGGCATGTCCCTATGAGGACTCTCTCCCCACTTCACCACTTAGGCCTTCCACTGCCTTGCCTAACTGTTGATCTGATGCCCAAGTACCAATCACAGAGCAAGAGATAAATTGAGCTAAAATCCAAATGTAAAGACTACCTATATGAGGCAATCTTTGCAATACCATATTAAGACAAAAAAAATTGGCATAGACATGAATGCCTTGGGAGCAGGGTTACTTTTACTGTCTTTGTATTCTGAGCAGCTGAAAACAATGCCTGGCATACAAGAGGTGCTTAACAAATGCTTGGTGATTGACTGATTGAAGGACATTTACCTGATGAGTTACTATGGTTATACGAGGGTTGTCAAGATTCAGCCAGGAAGGGATCTGTCCATTGGTTACGATGAATATATTTCTCACCCATGGGGCATGCTTCTCTATGGACCTCAAAGAATATCTCAGCTCTTCATTATCTTCAAAACGGCTGGCAGAAATATCTTCATCCTGTTTAGACTTCAAGAAGAATTCAGCTTGTTTTAAGTTACCTCAGAGACACTTCCATCATGGGGTTGAGAAGGGAAAATTTTACAGAAATGGAAGTTTGGGTTATAACCTACATCAATACAGATAGTGGACCTGCACAGAGGGGTGTCCTATCAGGACATGAAGAAATAGTTCTCTTCTTATGGGTTCACCCTGGCCTCAGGACTCTTCCTCCTGACATGGTGACCCAATTGCTTCCTACTGAAGTTGAAATTGGAGGCAGGAAGAGAATGGGAACCTAAACAAGTAAAAGTATCTAAATATTTATTGGTCTACTGTAGAAGGTATTATGTGCCACATCTAGGTAATTCTTAATTTTTTCTTTTTAGGCCCTTGATTCTAATTACTAGTAATACTTCAAAATCCCCATTCATTCCTTACCTGACTGATGGCACTGAGATCCCATAACAAATAGGCAGGACTGAGAGTCAGCTCTTTTCCATCAATGGTCATGTTCTTCTTAGCTTGCTTATTCAATTCCTGGAAACCCCTTGGGTTATTCAATTTCAGAAGAGCAACACTGGCTTCTGAATACAACTGCAACTACACAAGAACAAAATGGCATCAGAAAAAATTTTCCAGAATAATGTTCTAAATTGACTAAATAAATAACTTACAATAAAAAAAAGTTTCGAGGGAGACAAAGAGTCACCTCAGACTTTTAAAATTCTAGTTTTCAGTGTATTTCCTCAATACAGTTAATGGTGAAGAAAGAATCCCCGAAGAAATAAATGCTGGAATCAGCAACAGTGGATCAGTCCACTGGCTATAGAGACCCTGTCCTCTCCTGTGGAATTGTTCAGAGTAGAGATAACAAAAGGATGGTCAAACTGGGTTCTGAATAGCAAACCAAAGTGTAATGGCTGCTTGCAGGCAGAGTCAGGGGCCTGCTGAATAGCTTCATGGTGCACATAGAGGTCCACATGGACTGCAAGGTAAGGTTCAACTGACACCAACATTAGCAGTCTTTAGGGATGCGACCAAAATGAATTCCATGAAGGGTGAACATGTGTGTTGTTTTGTTTCAGTTTGTCGTAAACTTTCACTTTCTGCCTTACTATCAATTCTAAGACAAAAGAGTGGTAAGGGTTAGGCAATCTGATTAAGTGACTTATTCAGGATCACAAAGCTAAGAAGTATGTAAGGCCAAATTTGAACCCATGCCCTCCCAATTCCAGGCCTGGAGTTCTATCCATTGTTGCCACCTAGATGCCCCAAATGTGTAAGGATCTCCAGAGGGAAAGGAATTCCAAAGTATATCCCAAAGAAAAGGCTGGACAAGAAAATAAGTTGATAATGGTGGTGGCTTAGTAGAGCTATTTTCAAAATTTATAATTTTCCTTTCCCTTTATACAGGGATATTAGTAGAGATCCCACTTTTCTTATTAGCCCATTATTAGGACATTTTAAAGCCTCACAAATGAAATAAAAATAGGAGAGTTCCTGAATTAATAAGTACAGGCTAGAAGAAAGGGAAAAACGAAGGGAAAGTTACCCTGCATGGCACTGACAAAGACAAAAACACTGCCGGAGTTATGGACAGTGAAAAATATGGAAAGGAGGAGCAGCAGCTCATCTATCAGGCAGGCACTGTGCTACCAACTGGGGATATAAAGACAAAATAATCAAAGAGCTCCTTCTATAGGAACAATGAATCAGGCATTCAATAGGCATTTTATTACTTGCCTGAGACAAAGCATTCAAGGTCTCTGCCCTCAAGGATCATACCTTCATGATCAAACAATACATAATTAAATTTTCAGTTAGTCAATTAATCCACAAGCATTCACTAAGACCATACTGTAAAATGGGCATGGGACATGAACAGGCAGTTCTCAGCCAAAGAAATCAAAACTATTAATAAGCACATGAAAAAGTGTTCTACATCTCTTATAATCAGAGAGATGCAAATCAAAACAACTCTGAGGTATCACCTCACACCTAGCAGATTGGCTAACATGATAACAAAGGAAAGTAATGAATGCTGGAGGGGGTATGGCAAAGTGGGGACATTAATTCATTGCTGGTGGAGTTGTGAATTGATCCAGCCATTCTGGAGGGGAATTTGGAACTATGCCCAAAGGGTGATAAAAGACTGTCTGCCCTTTGATCCAGCCATAGCACTGCTGGGTCTGTACCCCAAAGAGATAATGGACAAAAAGACTTGTACAAAAATATTCATAGCTGCGCTCTTTGTGGTGGCCAAAAATTGGAAAACGAGGGGATGCCCTTCAATTGGGGAATGGCTGAACAAATTGTGGTATATGTTGGTGCTGGAATACTATTGTGCTCAAAGGAATAATAAAGTGGAGGAATTCCATGGGAACTGGAACAGCCTCCAGGAAGTGATGCAGAGCAAAAGGAGCAGAACCAGGAAAACATTGTACACAGAGACTGATACATTGTGGTACAATCAAAGGTGATGGACTTCTCCATTAGTGGCAATGCAATGTCCCTGAACAATCTGTAGGGATCTAAAAAACACTATCCACAAGCAGAGGATAAACTGTGGGAGTAAAAACACTGATGAAAAGCAACTGCTTGACTACAGGGTTTGAGGGGATATGACTGAGGAGAGACTAAATGAAAACTCTAATGCAAATACCAACAACAGGGAAATGGGTTCGAGTCAAGAACACATGTGATAACCAGTGGAATCGTGAGTCGGCTATGGGAGAGGGAAGGGGGGGGGGGGGCGGGGAGGAAAAGAAAATGATCTTTGTTTCCAATGAATAATGTTTGGAAATAACCAAATAAAATGTTTAAAATTAAAAAAAAAAAAGACCCTACTGTAGGTCAGAAACTATGGATAGATACCAAACCAAAAAAACAATGAGAGATGTTAGGGATGAGCCTGGACACTTCTATCATTATCTAGGAAAGACCTAATCCAGCCAGAAGAAATCTAGACTTTTTAACTCTCATTGCAGAAGTCTCCAGGGCCTTAGGAGATAATGTGAGAAATAGCTGGACATACTGTTCACTTCCTCTCCTCTCCCCAAGATGAAATTCTGGTCCATTAGATCTTCAAAGAAGACTGATTTCTGATAATGAATGAACTATAATATAGAAGACTAGGTAGATATGTTTGTTTGGCAAGAGCATTGCCAATTGGATTTGAGGGGCTCTATCTGGGAATTTAAGGAGGGAATCAAATGTCAATTAAAATTTTAAAACATCTATTGTGGAAAGTGAAATGTATGACAAAGGATATTGGGGAAGGGGGCAGGAGAGGGTTGGGAATGTACCACTAATCCTTAACTTTCATAAGAAAATAAGAGGGAGGGGCAGCAAGGTAGAAGAGTGCCAGATCTAGCTTTGGGACACTCCCTGTGTGACCTTGGGCCAGTCACTTAATCTTGTTTGCCTAGCCTTTATCACTCTTTTAAGTATCCATTCTAACATGGAAGGTAAGGGTTTAAAAAAAAAAAGAATTGAACTTAAGCAGATGAGGTAATAGTTTTTTTAAAAAAGTTTATGACAAATTCTATACACTTTCAAAATCACTCTGCTTCCTTCCGATCTCTTCAGACAGAAAGTAAGGATTTTTTTTTTTTAAGATGAGGGGGCTTTTGGTCTTTTGGTCTGAACTGTAGCAAGGGTCTGTCCAGACAGCAAAGCATTCCCAGCTTTTAGCCCTCTTACACTGGCTTTCTGTTTTCAATTCCACCACTTGTCTCCTCTGTAATGATGACAGAACAGGCCATCTCCTTTGCCAAAGACTTCTTGGCTGGTGGCATCACCACAGCTATTTCTAAGACTGCTACTATTGCAGGTGCAGCATGGGAGTAAACAAATTGCTGTAGATAAGCAGATTAAAGGCATTATGAACTATATAGTCCAAATTCCAAAGGAACAAGGGATGCTCTCCTTAGTCTACTTTGGAATCTATGATACAGCAAAAAGTATGTTTCCAGATCCTAAGAACACTCATACGGTGATAAGTTGGATGATTGCACAAACAGTGACTGCTATAGCAGATGTGGTTTCCTATCCCTTTGATACAGTAAGATGGTGAATGATGATGCAGTCTGGGTGCAAAGGAGCTGATATCATGTATACTGGGACAACTGACTGCTGGAGGAAGATCGCTAAAGATGAGGGTGGCAAAGCTTTCTTCAAGGGTGCCTGGTCCAATGTTCTTAGAGGCATGGGTAGTACTTTTATACATGTCCTGTGTGATGAACTGAAGAAAATAATTTAAATACACCCAACCTAAAAATGGAAACAGTGAGTATAGATCATGTAGAATATTTAACCATACTTAACATTTTGGACCACTGATCTTCAAGAAATTCCTGTTGTCTTTTTATCCGGGCCAGGTTATGTTTGTAGAGGAGCCAGAAAAAACTCTTAGAAAAAGGGACTAATTTATTGTGATCCATTATTTACACAATGGAACTGATGATGATTAAGTATATTGATTCTATTAGTTTTGGGGAAAATAACAGTTACTGTGGGTCCAAGGAGGCAGATCAATTTAGACCATCTAGTTTTTGTAGGACCATAAATTTGTGTTTAAGTAATTTATTTAAAGGAAAAAATCCTATCTCCTGTTTGTACTTGGGCACTATATATACTAGTTTGCACAGCTGACTATTTGGCAGTTATGATGATCCATGTTGGGTACTCTGCTGTAAAACAATAAATACACAGAATACTCTTTAAAAAAAAACACAAAAAAAAGACAAGAGGTCCAAAGATCCCAGCTTTTGATATAAGAACTCACTATTACTTTTATTTTATTTATTATTTATTTTAATTATTTAAAAATTATTTCTAAAATATTTATTTATTTATTAAAAACTCTTTCGTCTTAGAATCAATACTGGATACTGGTTCTAAGGCAGAAGAGTTGTAAGGGCTAGAGAATGGTGGTCAGGTGACTTGCCTAGGATCTCACAGCTAGGAAGTATCTGGGGCCAAATATGAACCCAGGACCTCCCATCTCTGGGCCTGGCTCTCAATCCACTAAGCCACCCAGCTGCCCTCAAGAATTCACTATTTGACAAAAACTGCTGGGAAAATTGGAAAACAGTATGGAAAAAAATTAGGTTTAGATCAACATCTCACACCCTATATCAAGATAAATTCAAATTGGGTAAATGACTTAAATACAAAGAGGGAAACCATAAATAAATTAGGTGTACATAGAATAGTATACCTGTCAGATCTATGGGAAGGGAAGGAATTTAAGACCAAGCAAGAGAGAGAAAATTACAAAACATAAAATGAGTGATTTTGATTATATTAAAATTAAAAAGCATTTTGCACAAACAAAACCAATGCAACCAAAATTAGAAGGAAAGCAACAAGCTGAGAAAACATTTTTATAACAAAACTCTGACAAAAGGTTTAATTTCCCAAATATATAAGGAACTAAGTCAAATTTACAAAAAAAAAAAATCAAGTCATTCCCCAATTGACAGATGGTAAAGGGACATGAATAAGGAGTTCTCAGATGAAGAAATCAAACTATCAATAAGTGTTCTAAATCGTTCCTGATTAGAGAAATGCAAATCAAAATTGTAAGGTACTACATCACACCTAGCAGACTGACTAATATGACAGCAAGGGAAAATAATAAATGTTGGAGGGGAGGTGACAAAATTAGGATGCTAATGCACTGCTGGTGGAGTTGTGAATTGATCCAACCATTCTGGAAGGCAATTTGGAATTATGCCCAAACGGCCTTAAAAGAATGCATACCCTTTGGTCCAACAACACCACTACTGGGTTTGTACTTCAAAGAGAGAATAAGGAAAAATACGTGTACAAAAATATTTATTGCCATGCTTTTTATAGTGGCAAAAAAATGTAAAATGAGAGTGTCTCTCAATTGGGAAATGGCTAAACAAACTGTAGTATCTGATGGTGATGGAATACTATTGTGCTATAAGGAATGATGAACTAGGGGATTTCTATGCGAACTGGAAAGACCTCCAGGAATTGATGCAGAGAAAAATGAGCAGAACCAGGAGAACATTATACACAGAAACTGAAACATGGCACAATCAAATGTAATGGACTTCTTTACTAGCAGCAATGAAGGACCATCCCAAGGAACTTGTAAGAACACTATCCACATCTAGAGAAAGAACTGTGGGAACAGAAATGCAGAAGAAAAACATATCATTGATTATGTGATTCAATGGATATATGACTGGGATTTGGGGCTTAGAAGAACACTATTATAATATGAATGTGGAACTAGCTGTTGAACAATGACATGTGTATAGCCCAGTGGAACTGCTTGTCAGCTCAGGGAGGGGGGAGGACAGAGGAGAGGGAAAGAACATGCATCATGTAACCATGGGAAAATATTATAATTAAATTTAAAAAAATTAAAATTAAAAAATGAGAGGGAACAAGGTTGAAGACAATACAGGTGCCCCCAAGGTTGCAATGTAGTCTTATAGATCTGCACCAAGACTTTTGGAACCCCTGTGTATAAAACCACACAAGGTCAAGTCACATCACATGAGTAAAAAAGGGAAGTTAAAGTCATATGAAAAGAAATCAATATGATCTCATCTCTAGTTGAGAGAACACTGGCTTAGAGCCAGGAAGCCCTGGGGCACCAAAGTTGGCTGCAGGTCCCTGGGTAGGAGGTTTAACTTTTTGATGTGCCAGGCAAATCAAAACTTGTAAGTTGTAGACATGGAACATCTGGATTGCTAAAGGGAGTTTTCTCATTAAGAGTTCCCTTTATTGGGCAGCTGGGTGACACAGTGGATAGAGGACAAGATCTAAAGTCAGGAAGACACTTCTTCCTAGGTTCAAATCCACACATGTGGGACAAGTCTGGGCAAGTCACATAATCCTGTTTGCCTCAGTTTCTTCATCTGTAAAATGAGCTGGAGAAAGAAATAGGAACCATTCCAGTATCTTTGCCAAGAAAACCCCAAATGAAGTCACAGAGGATTGAACCCGAATGAACAAGAGTTCCTTATACCAGTAGAATTGTGAATCTTGAAATTTCTCAGACTTGTGAATGTTAAAAAATTCTCCATTGGGGAATTCTCCATTGGGACAATCCCCTATTGGGACCATTCCCCATTTGGACAGTGAGAACTCTACTTAGATCAAAAATGTGAAGACCTCTACTCCACCCGGACTTAAGCCTGCTTTAGGGGAGAAAACTCCTTGCTGAACAATGAAAAATACTTAAACCCATACTTAAGCCATGCCTATTTTTAGAATTAATACAAAAGGGTGCTAAGTACCTATAAAGATCAGGCAACTTGTAAACTTACATGGGACAAAGAGGTGAGAAACTTACTCAGAGATTCTAGCCTACTCAGGTGTGGATTACTAAAAGGATTAGTCTACTCAGGTGTGAATTCAGAATGGGCTGTCCTTTGGAAAACGTCTACTGTGATTGGTAGATGGAAGAACTTAGGGGAGGTGACATAGGAGAAAACCCCCCATATAAGAAAAGGACAGTCTG
The DNA here is from genome assembly GCF_027887165.1 of Monodelphis domestica. Classification (NCBI taxonomy): domain Eukaryota; kingdom Metazoa; phylum Chordata; class Mammalia; order Didelphimorphia; family Didelphidae; genus Monodelphis; species Monodelphis domestica. The sequence goes on from NC_077231.1 coordinate 89,393,725, forward strand.
AAAAAAAAAAAAGACAGTCTCTGAAGAATCTCTAAGGAGGCTGTTAGAAGGAGAGTGCTCTAAGGAGGAGGCTCTGAAGAAACAGTCTCTAAGGAGTCTCTTGGGGGAGGCTCTTGAGGACAGTCAGAAGAATCTCTCTCTGGAGAAGGATGGCTGGCTGAACTGGTGTCTATATTCTTGCTTAGACAGATCTTGTGGTGAGTGATAAAAGACTGACTGATCTCTCTCTCTTAAGACTCAGGTCTAGGCCATGTTGGCTTAAGGCCCTTCATACTTATTCCTTTCTTACTCTTTCTCTTTTTCTTTAATTCCTCATTTTATTATTAATTAAATTCTCTATAAAACCCAGTTGACTTGGATATATTCATAATTGGGAATATTTCCCTGGCGACCACCTTATCTTTGATTTAAAATAAGACACTGTAGTGAAAACATTTTCTGCAGTCAAAATTTACTCACCCACTCTTGTATCTACTACAATTTAGGCCTTCCACTATTTTAATCACTACAGTTTATTACCTCAACATTTTAACTATTACAGTTTATGGCTCCCACTCTTTTAAATGTCACAATTAAAATCAAAAAGAAACAAAGGCCACTTAAACCATACATAAGTATCTCTGTAGGTCACATACTGACTTTAAAATATTATCTATGTTTACTTATTTTGTTAAATATTTCCAAATTACATTTCAATCTGGTTTAGATCACGGTTGGGAGGGTTGTGGATTGTATGCAGCACAGGTTCAGTTCATGTCCCTCCTCCAATCAACAGGAGAAACAGAGTCACATTCATGACTAGAGTATGGTGATAGAGAAGTATGCATCTTGGTTTCCCCCAAACCCAGAAGGGAATGTCATCTTATGGTTCTATAATAGTAACATGACTGTCCATACAAATAGAAGGGATAGATATGGGAACCTTGATAGGATTACTCAACGGACAGAGATAAATGATAAGAAGTCTACTACTAGAAGTCTCATTCAGAGAGAATAAGTTCTTGACTTGTCTTGTAAAGATGAAGAAAAAATAAGGCAGGCCTTTTTTACTAGGGTTAGGTGCTAATGTGGAGTGATGAAAAGTTCAACAGAAAGTTATGCTGTAATCTAAGACCCTCAAGAAAGGATTTGAGGTCTCACTCACCAGGACTGAGCCCCAACCTTTGGGACTTCAGGGACAGCAGATTTCAAACAGGGGGCAGAATGTGACAAAGGTAACTAGGAAATTGTGTGAGACTCAAGGCTTGGACAGGGGCTGCTCCACCACTGTTCTAAGGAGTATCCTTATTGCCAGTCTCCTGTATCAATAAAATCTCAGGCTGAGAGGAAAAATGTGTTTAAGTGGAACATTAACTAAAAAAGGAATTTAAGATTTGATGAATTCTTACTTAAGTAACCTAAAATTCAGTGAGTTTGTGGTTTAAGCTGTGTCCCTGAGCCCTTGATACCCCAAGGCATCCTCCATTTCCCATTTTACTATCTCTTCCCTCTTTCATTCTCTAGGTTTCTTCTCCAGCCAGTCTTACAGATGCCACAACCTGCTTCTGTGAATGAGCAAGCCTGGGGATTTCAACAGGAGCCAACAGTATTTCCCTACTCAGCATTATCGCCACGCTGTCTTCTACTCTCAGAGAAAGACCCCTAATCTAGTTTTTAAAAGGGTTCATTCTTAGCCCTGTCCTGATCCCTTGTTCCCATCTCCTCCCTCCTACTGTGAGACTTGGCTCCAGCAGCCATCCCTTCCTCTGACATTTCCTCTTCCTCTCTCTACTGGCTCCTTCTCTTGGATATACAAACATACTCAGGACCTCATCATGTCTTATGAAAGCCTTTCCCTGAACTTCAGGCTCATTCAATTATGTTTCCTCTCTTTTCTGCTTCACTGCCCAAGTCTTTAAAGTTTCCTTCATTACTCTCTTCTGTCACAATCTGCCAACCAAACTAGATACTCCTTTTTTCCCTCAGCATGGTTTATATTTTCTCATCTCATTGCTTTTGTCCACACTGTCCACTATACCTGAATTCCATATACTTTTCCACCTCTCATCCTCTCATCCACCAGGCTGAATTCTCATCTCCCTTCAAATAATTCTAACTAAAAAGTCACTGTACACTGATCTCCCTCCTTGATCCTCACATAGCACTCTGTAGCCCTTAGACATATTTTCTCATGTCTCCATCTCTATTAGAGCTGGTGGGCCTTCATATCCCCCATGGCTCTCCAAGTTCCCTGAGAACAGGTCATCATCTCTTATTTAAATTTTGTTTCACCCCCAAATTGAAGCATGGTTCTCTGGACACAATCAACAATCCATTTTTCTAGAATAGACTTAAATCTTTGCAAAAGCTACCTGTAAAAAGCACCAAGTTACTGAGTTCTTAGGAAAAAAAATAACTAAGGACTCAACAAGCCACAAATGGACCCTCTTTGCTGAGAAACACAACAGATAAAGTACAGCACCCAGCCTCACTCTGAGAACTCACCTCAAGTAACTAAGAACATCTAGAAATAGAAATTTAGAAAAAGTTCTTCATCTATAAAATGAGAGAGTATGACTGGGTGATCTCTAAGGTCCCTTCCAATGTTAAAATCCACAATCATGTGTTTTCTGGTATGATCATGCCCTTGCACAAATACACACATTTCCTGGTTACATAATAATAAATCCTTATAAATCAGAATTGTGAGTCCATCTGTGATATCACCTCTCTGTCCTATGGATCACACCTTGAGCAGCACAGTCTAATCTTGGGATGTTGGGAATTTTATATAATCTGCAATGATCCCAATAAGAAAGAAAATAAAGGTTCATTGAAGTAAACCAATGAGAAATATAATCCAAAGGTATCACATTTCAAATCTGAAAAGAACCGTCATCCAATTCATTAATGTTATTTCATTTTTCAGATGGGGAAACTTAACCTCACAAAGGCTGCCTACTATTTGAACAAATTATTATGAAAAGTGAGAGGCAGGGCTAGGATGAATACTCACAGTCTAGATCTGTATTGGCAAACCAATGGCATGCCAGAGGGGGCTAATCTCTCTCTTTCCCCTCTACATACATACCTAAGGACATTTCTCACATCACCCACCCTTCTGCCCAGCAGCACAATGGGAGCACTTCCTCCTTCCCCTGTTTGGGGTAAGGCTAGGGGCTCACATGTGGCACAGTTTGCGCATTCGGTCTCTAAAAGATTTTCCACCACTAGTCTAGGATCTTTGCCTCAAAGGCAGACTAACTAAGGGCTCTATCTTTAGGAGGCAGAATTTTTTTAAAGGAGGTGTAAACCTTAAATTCCTTAGACTTATAAATGTTGGAAATTTCACCATTGGGATATTTCATACTTGGAAAATTTCTTACTGATAGTCTATTGGAATGGGAACCCCATTGGCATGGGAGGTTCCTTCTCTTCCCTTCTTCAGATTACTTTAGGACAGAAACCTTTTGCTGAACAATGGAAAGGACTTTGACCTATGCTTAAGCATAGAACAGGAATTTCTTTGAATCATGATTGATTTTAGAATTGATACAATGGAGATACTTGGAATAAATCTCCACCCTATTCAGTCCTAACAGGATTGAGTAAGGGCTGCAGCCTAGATCAAAGATTTAATCATTTGAAAATATGACCTTCAACAGACATGTGCAAAAGCCAGAAACTCTGGGCGGTCCTGGGTTAAGCTAGAGCCTCCATTGGCACAGGGAAATTGATGAACAGTGATTGGTAGATGGGAGAACTGAGAGGAGGAACTTGGATGGTTTCCTTAAAGATAGGAGGGTCTGGAGACTTGAGGGTGGGAGGAGTTTGGTCGGGGTGATTGCGGTGGACTCGGAGAAGCTTGCGCTGAAGGAAGCTGAAGGTGGGGGGCCTCTGAGACTGTTTCTCCATTTTGGTCACGTGAGTGATAGGGACTGATCTCTTTTCTTTGCCCCAGCTATCTAAGGGCTTGGGCCTTTTGGCCCAGCCTAAACAGAAGGGGTATTTAAGCCCTATTCCCTTCTCTCCCTTTTTCTCTCTCTCTATCTCTAATTCCTTTCTTGCTCCTATTGTAATTAAACTCCAAAAAAGGCTGACTGCTGACTTGAGTTTTTCATTTAGGAATTACATAGCTGAATTCCTTGGCGACCATATCAGTCTTTTAAAGTGATTCCCTTGTCACAGAGGGAAGGAAGAACAAGTAACTCAGGAGTGATGAAAAGAGGAAACAAGCTTTTACAAAAGGTATTGGAAACAAGTTAGGGTTTACCAAAAATCTAAGGTCATGACAGTTGGCTCAGCTATTCAAGATAGACAGGGAAGAGATTGATGGAATGCCTGAGAGACTGTGCTGTGCTAATGGATGTAAGAAAGTAAGCCTCATGAATTCTGAGTCTGAGCTGGGAAAAACTAGAACAAATAGAGTCCAAGAAATGGAGAGAGATAAGAGGGCAGGTGGAAACTTTCCATGACATAAGATGAAATTTCCAGGCCCAAATGAGTTATAGAGAAATGGAGGATGTGATTGGGGAGCTGCCATCCTCTCATCTCAAAACATCAGGAAAAGCAGGGGTCACTCCAAGAATCTGGAGACTGGAAGTTTGTGTGTACAAATTAAAAAGGAGGATAAAAGTGGACCCCAGAAACAACAACTTGTTTAGCCTGGTATGTGATTCATTCTACAGAAAAGGTCTAGTTAGTAAGCTGGTGGACTGTGAACACTCAAAATAAAAGAAGGAAAAGTAGAAGATGAGGTTCAAGAAGAAATCTTGTCAAACTAACTTCAGTTCCTTTTCTAGGAGGTCATTTGAGACTGAGAACTGAGGGAACTGTCAGTGTTAGCAGGTTATGTGATTCTCATAATTATTATGAACAAGATGAGGAAGGGTAGCAAGCTGAAGAAAGTCCAGTTGATATAGCCAGGACCAGCAGGAAGGCCTCCAGTAACTTAGCACATAACTCTGGGAATGGCACTGTCCTTATTTGGACTCTTTTGGAGTTATCCACAAATAATGTGCCCATAATAGAACTTGCAGATGAAATCGTTTGGGAAATATGCCTAATAAACTGGCTAATTACTTTTCTTGTAGACAACATATGGTAGGATTCTAGTTTTTAATCCATTCTGCTGTCCCCTTCCTTTTTATGGGTGAGTTCATCCCATTCACATTCACAGTTATGAATACTGTCTGTATATTCCCCTCCATTTTGACTTCCTCCTTTGATTCTGCCTTTTTCTCTTATCCCTCTTACCGTCCCCTCCAACTTTTTGCTTTTAGTCAATCTTCCCCCTTTCCCATCCTTAATGTTACTCCCCTTCCCACCCCCTCTCTTCTTACTATTCCCCTCTTACTATAGTGCCTTTTAAACTACCCCCTAACCTCTCCATCAGCCTGTTTATAACCCTTCTACTTCTATACATACTATAGGGCATGATACAATTCTCTGCCCCATTGGATCTGACTGTTCTTCCCTCTCTGAGCCAAGTCGCCAACCTCTTCCTTCCTTCCATTGTGTCTTCCCCACCTCCCCCATGTGCTTCTTTATGAAATATATATTTACCCCATTCTATCTCTTTTCCCATTTCAATAGTATTATTCTCTTTTTTATGCCGAGTTTTATATATATATATTTTTTTTTCGACATATCATCCTATACAGTTTATCACTGTAACCTCTAGATATACTTCTAGCTACTCCAATGATAATAAAAATTCATAATAATTATCAATATCATTTTTTCATATAGGAATAAAAATCATTTGAACTTATTGGGTCCTTTAGATTTTTTTTTCTTTCTTAATTATCTTTTGGTGATTCTCTTTGAGTTCTTTATTTGGGCATCAAATTTTCTGTTTAAGATCAATCTTTTCTTCAGGAATGCTTAGAAATCTTCTATTTTATTAAATGACCATATTTTCCCCTGCAAGAATATAGTCAATTTTTCTGGGTAGTTGATTCTTGGAGGTAGACCCAGTTCCCTTGTTTTCCAGAATATTATATCCTATGCCTTCTGGTCCTTTAGTGTGGATGCAGCCAGGTCTTGTGTAATCCTGACTGTGGCTCCATAATATCTGAATTGTTTGGGGGTTTTTTTAGCAGCTTATAATATCTTTTCCTTGGTTTAGAAGTTCTTGAACTTGACTATAACATTCCTGGGCATTGTCAATTGGGGATTTAATACTGGAGGTGATCTGTGGATTCTTTCAATCTCTACTTTATCCTCTTATTCAAGAATATCAGGGCAGTTTTCTTGGATAATTTCCTGTAGAATGATGTCCAGGATTTTTCTTTTGTCATGATTTTTGGGTAAACCAATAATTTTTAAATTATCTCTCTTGGTTCTATTTTCCAGGTCTGTTGTTTTATCAATGAGGTGTTTCAAATTTCCTCATTTTTTCATTCTTTTTATTTTGTTTTATAGATTCTTGCTGCCTTGTGAAGTCATTCACTTTTAATTGTTCAATTCTAATTTTTAATGACTGAATTTCATCCCTGACATTTTGAACCTCCTTTTCCTTTTGATCTATTTTTATTTGTAGGTCATTATTTATCTTTTGCCATCTTTGTCTCATTTTCAAGCTGGTCAGTTTTATCTTTTAAAACATTATTTTCTTGTTTTAGTTCATATGCCTCAATTTCCAAATGATCTATTTTGCTTTTTAAGTTTTTTCCCCCCAATTTTCTTTAACCCCTCTTAATTGTTTTCTGAATTGTGTTTTGAACTCTTCCAGAGCCTGGGTCCAATTCGCTGGGGTTCCTGAGTTTTTGCTTGGTATTCCTTGGTCCACCTCTGTTCCATTTGTTCTTTGTTCATTACCAGAATAGAAGCTGTCAATTGTAATTTCTTTTTTCTTTTTCTGTTGTTTGCTCATATTTTTTCTTCCTCCCTCCCTCTTTATTGGCTGGATCCTTGCTCCTCTGTTTATTTGCTGATCTGTAAGTTTGGGCTTTTCTACCCTGCAGGGGCTTCATATCTACTCAGCTGACTAACTGGATTAAGCTGATTGCTCCTCTGGTTTTCTGCCAGCTCTATGAGACTGAGCCCCTCTGCCCTCTGGAGACTTCTTCTCTTCACTATTGATAAAATGGATGATTAAGACAGTTGAGCTGATCTGCAGAGTTGAATGTGCCCTGAGGCCAAAACTTCCAAAGGCAGAGGCCCAAGATGGAGGCATATGGCTGAAGGCTAGACTAGCCTGCCCTCTTCTCCATTTCTCTCCTCCAGCTGCCTCCTTGCCAGCTATGATCAGAGTCCTGAGCTTCACATAGTTGTGGTAGCAAGGCACTCTATCCCAGTTGGAGTTCTAGCCCTGAGATCCCACTAACCACCAAGTCTCAGGACAGTAGGTGAGGGAAGGGCCCTGGAACCTTCCTTTTTTTTTCCCCCCTTAAAACTGAGGATTCAACCTTCTCTGTATGCCCTTTAAGGTGGAATCCAGCAGGAAGGTCCCTCAGGTCTGTGTTCTTGTTGGATTTGGTTTTCTGTTCCCCTTAAATCACTTTGTTTTTGATTGGTGTAGAAGGGTTTTCACAGAGGAATCAACTTTTGCTGCTTCTAAGCTGCCATCTGGACTCCGCTGACAGTAATTACTCTTGTACTTACACAGGTCCTGACCTATATGGTTATCATCTCATCTGGTAATCTTTATAACCTTGTGGTCAGTATACTAATATAAGCTAGCTTACAGATGAGACTCCAGTGCCAAGGCTATGCAAAAAGGTCATAACAGGTCAGAATGAAGGATTGAGAGTAACTAGATGAAAGCAAATGGTACTAGCCAAATATTTTAGTTTTCTAACCACCAGCTTAATTCCATGCCCTGCATCCAAACAAGCAAGCTTTAAACTGCTCCACACCCTCAGTTCAATCAAAGGGAAGAAAAAGAAGGCACCATCTTCCCCAACTTCACAGACAATTTTGTAAGTGAGCACCAACTCTTCTCAGCAGGTCTCTCTCTAGGCCTTTGTGGCTGGGGTCCACTGGTCTCTATTGTGCTTCCCTTGACCTCTGTCTTGCTCTCTACAAATCTCATATAGCAATGCTTTAATCTAAACATCAGGACACTCTGAGACCTTGCCTGGCCAGCTGCTGTTTGACTAACACCAAACTCAGCAGCTGTTCCACCCATAAGTGTAGATTACCCATGACCCACAGAGGAGAGGCACTCTCACCTCACCTTGTATGGTGCCTGGGCACCAGTTCCAGCAGTTCTCAGGCTGACTTTCTCTGGCTTCTGAGCCTTGGCAGAAGTTTCAGGTTTGAAACATAAATCATACAAATTAAAATAAGGGAGACTTGGCTTAGAGTTCATGGGAAATTTTTTTTAAAGCTAGATTTTTAGACCATATTGAATTCTATGTTTGTCAGACTGCCTCTGGCATAATGTGCTGGGCTCTTGGCTCCCCACCTCTGCCTGGCATGCTCCCACCTATGAAGTTCCCTGGACATGAATTGCACCCCTAGGACTCCTCTCCTTCACCTGGAGAATCCTTGCTCTACCAAGAATTTCACCTCTTCCCTGACCTGGGACAGGTAGTTAGCATTTCCCATCTAATAATTTTCAAGGTCTTTACCATAACAGGAAACTCTTAAGCTTGTTAAGGGAACGGACTTTATCTTGTTTAAATTCTATCTCCTACAGTGCTAAGCCCAAGGCCCTGCACACAGCAGGTGTTCAATACAAAGAGAGCTTTTTTTGTTGTTGATTTAGCACAAAGATACACACACGCCAGCTCCTGAGAGAAAAACAAGCATGGGGTCCTGTCTATTTCTGTGTATTTGTACACACTCATACACAGATATGGACAGAAAGTCTGCCCCAACACAGTCAGCTGCCATTTTTAGGGCACCTGATTCTAAAAACATACCCTCTTCCCCCTTCTAATCAGCTTTTTTTAATATACACAGAGTAAAAGTTGTGCATAAGAAAAGAGTAAAGAAGTTCCCAAGGCAGGGCCTGGTAAAAATCACTCACATGCACATACATGAACATGGAACACTTTGGTTGCTCCCAGACCCTTATTTGGTGTCTTTCTTGGCTCTGAATCGTGTTTTGGAGATCTGCTGTGATCACAAAGGGAAAGGAACCAAGCCTGGAGAATCCTTGCCTTCTTCACTGGACTCATATCCATACATCAAGTGGGACCAGAGCCAGTTTCCAAAAGAAGGCCAGGTTCCTTTTATATTCAACTTCTATCACCTCTAAATCCTTACCAGTGTTATTTTGGAGGACAGGTTTTCTGGGAGCTTCACTCTCAACTGACTTGTTTCCTTGAATGTTGGTGGAAATCCACTCAGGAAAGCCAAGTCCCGCATCAGCACTAGGCCAGGTACTTCTTTGTCTGTTGTCTGAAAAAAAGACAAAATATATCCCTCCTGACTGGCTTATTTTATACTTGAGAGCTTTATTTGTGACTCATGCATGCATGGACAGGGCCTCAGAGATGAGAAAATGAATAAAGATGTTACCTCATACAAGATGCAAAGCCACAATGCCAGAAATGCCTTTGCCATTGAGGTTAATACAAATATTAGGGCAGACAAAAACATTAATGACAAAAGAGTTTCTCAAAGTCACAGGGCATTTATCACTGATACTATTACAAGTGAGGACATAAAAACCCTTAAGGAGAGGGCAGCTAGGTGGTTCAATAGACTGAGAGGCAGGCCTAGCGATGGGAGATCCTGGATTCAAATATTGGCCTCAGATGCTTCCAATCTGTGTCACCCTGGGTAAGTCACTTAACCCTCACTGTCTAGCCTTTAGCACTTTTCTTATTTGGAACCAATAAACAGTATTGATTTTAAAACTGAAGGTAAGGGTTAAAAAAAAAAAAATATATATATATATAAGTAATGTAGCAACCTACCAAATAGCCCCTCCACACGGTCTGTTTGCTGACTGCTTTTAACATTCCAGCCTGGGCATCTTCGACTACAAAATATAATTATGATATGCATTGAGAACCCACTATGAGCTAAGCATACAAAACAAGTATAAGACATAATTATCTATGGCTTCAGAAAGCTGATAGGGTATAAATAATTTCAGAATAACACAAAACAGTATAGACTAACTAAGGAGTTGAAATCCTTGGGACATCTTCTGTAGCCTAGAACAGTTCAGAAAGGTAGATATTTAAGCAAGTCTATAAAGGATGGGAAGGATTGGGGCAGGACTTTCAAAACAGAGGCAGGGATGATAGCAAAGTCACAGTAGTGGGACATTATGGAACATTTTCTCCTGAGGGGGGAGGAAGAATAGAAGAGAGGCTTTCAAGCTTCATCTTCTCAAGGCCCCTACACCACCCCTTCTCCACTCCTACCAAATAAAAGAATTTGGTGTCCTCTCCTCTTCCACACCTCTGATCACTCCTAATCTCTTCTAGAAAGAGAGATCACACTCCTCTGGTCATTCCTAATTTCCTCTAGAGAGATCTTTCTATCCAATCTGTAGAAGTACTGGCTACCCTTCTTGCCAAAGCCCAATCCACAACTTGTGCCATTCCCTGTTAGCTTGGGAAACTGGGCCATTGATCATTTTGGTCTCATCTGTATTAGTTCTTCCCATGCTTACAAGCCTTCCCAGGGATCTGGACCCTTCAGAAAACAGGCCTCATAATAGAACAAGCTTTCATCGTTTGTTTCTTCTCCTTGAAGCCACCCAACTTTCTAAATGTCATCAAGACTTGTTGCCTCCATTTCCTCATTTCTCAGACCATTTTCAATCTGACTTGCACAACCACAGCTTTGTCAGAAATTGCTCTCTGCAAGGTTACCAATGAGCTCTTTGTTGCTATACCCAAAGGCTTTTTCTTAGTCCTCATCCCACTTTTAACAGTCTAGTAGAGTGATACCACACTTACATGAATAACTAAAAAAACTATAATAAATGTAAATTTAGATCTAATCATATATATACATCTATATAACAGATGTGTACATATGTTTAAATATATATAACACAATGTTTATCAAAGATAAGCAGAGTTATGTGAGATCCAAAAGGGAGAGAGGTCATTTCCAGCAGCAGGAGGGGAGTGGCCAGGGAAGAAGGCAGGTACAGAGCAGAGGGGAAGATAATCCACACATAGAGTGCATGGTAAGCAAAGAAATCTAGAACTAAAACAGGAAAACACACAATCTAATTTGGCTAGAGCAAAAGGAGTTCATGGAAGGAAAAAGTATGAAGTAAGACTGGAATGGAATTAAGAGTGGCATCAGATTGTGGAAGCTTTGAATGACAGGCCAAGGAGTTTAGATTTTACTTAGTAGACAGTAAATTGCCACAAATATCTGAGACAGAAGTATTATCTAAGGACAATATGGCAGAGGTGTGAAGAAGGTTTGGTATGTAGTGAAAGCAAGAAGGCCCATTAAGAGACTCTCCTTTGACAGTTCACCATGTGTTTGGGATGATAAAGAGAATATGGTCAAAGATTATATTACATTAGGAATATTACATTAGCAGGAACTAGAATCTAGAATCTGGGCAAACATCAGATGAAAGACTGTAGCAAATGGAATGGATTCTGGGCTTAGAATAAAGGAAATCTGGGTTTGAATCCCACCTTTGACATTTGCTACTATGGGCAAGTCAATTAACCTGAGACTTGGTTTCCTCATATATAAAATGGGAATAATAATACCCATAGAGTATCTTTGTAAAGCTGTTGTGAAGTCCAAATGAGGTAATTTATGGAAGAAGATATATAAACAATTGTTAGCAATAGTAGTAATTATTAGGAAGGATGATGGCATACTTTCCTTCTGAGAAGAAAGGAAGAGAGGAGTTTTAGGGACTCATGTCAGATGGCAGAGGTGGGTAGGTGAGATGAAAAGTTTGAGGAGATATGGGGAACACAACATGGCTTGGTCAACAACAAAGCAATCAGAGCTATCTTGTAGCCCTGACAGTAGCAGCCACACAAACTATTTGTGTATGTGTGAATACAACACAATGGTGAGCAGCAAAGATTTGTAAAACATGAGGTCTTACTCATAATACTGTATGATATGAAGTACTACATAGCAAGGTGGAGAGAGAAGTGACCTTGAAATGAGAAGAACTGGGTTCCAGTGCCACCGTTAACACACACTGGCCCTGAGACACTGGCAAAGTCATGAAACACTTCTGCTCTAGACCACTCTCTAAAATCTTATAAATTACAGAGAAGCTACTGACCTTCACTGGTAAAAAAAAAATCATTGTTTGGGTAAGGAAAAACAATCACTAAGCACCTGTGGGAGTTCTCTATAGCAAAGAAATCTCAGGTCCAGATCCAGTCTCTAGCCATATACAAAGTGAAATAAGTTATCTCTTCCTACCATAGGATGGAAATCAGTGGTTTCAAAAAAAAACACTCTATCCTCCCAACTACCTGGAGTTCTATCCACTGTGATACCCTGCCCACCTCTAGCAATTAAAACACCAACAACTGACAATATAGGAAATAATCCCCCTGTAATTGTTTATTAGAATATGAATATGTTTTTAAAAAGAAATAAAGTTATAATTTACGTGCATAAAATACAAACAAAAAAAGTAATTTACAAATAGAGCAATGATGGCAAATCTATGGCATGGGTGCCAATGATGGCATGCAGAGAGCTCTCTCTATAGGCATGTAGCTTCATGCTCCCCAAACCCCACAGTTTGTTCCTAGAAAGGCAAAGGGACTTGGGAGTAGTTGCTCCCTCTCCCAGTCTACCATGTCTGACAACATTTTTTCCACATCTCCACTCCTCTGCCCGGTAGCCCAATGGGAACAATTTCTCCCTCCCTGTGTGGGGTAAGAGGGAGAGCAGGGTGTGCCTGGCATTTGGTTGGGGGTAGGGGGATGGAATTTAGTCTCTGGGGGAACAAGACATTTGGTCTGGGGGGATGGGATGGGAGCAGGGCCCGCACTCAATCTCTAAAAGGTTTGCCATCACTGACATAGAGCAAGAGCATCTTAAGAACCAATATACTAGCAGACAGCTAGGTGTTCAGTGTATAGAGAACTAAGCCTAGACAAATCTGGCCTTAGACACTTCCTAGATGTGTGACCTTGGGCAAGTCACTTAATCCCTATTCCCTAGTCTTTACTGCTCTTTTGCTTTGGAAGAGATATTTAGTATTAATTCTAAGATGAAAGGAAAAGGTTAGGAAAAAAAGAACCAATACACTAAAAGAATAAAATGGCTACAAAAAGACACCAAAGTTACTGACTACTATAATACCTTCTATGTGGCCCACACTTCATGAGCACCACAAAGACAAGAGATTGGTCATACAATATATTAAACTGTATGGGCCCACATATGTTCAGGCTGATTGTCAATGCCTGAATAACCTTTGGGAATTTCCTTTCACCCTTAGTAGTTTTATTGCAGTTGACATAGCTCTTGAAATTACCTTAAATACTTACTATTCTTAGAAAAGTAGGGAAAAAAACAGCAAAGTATTAATTGTAGGCTTTAGATTAACAATTAGTGATATGATTATTTTTTGTAAAATGTAACAGAAAAGAAACATTTCAGAATTGTATAGCTTCTTACTTTCTGTCTTAGGAGCACTCTAAGACACAAAGGCAAGGGCCTGAGCAAATAGGATTAAGTAACTTGCCCAGGTTCACATAGCTAGAAGTGTCAGAGGCCAGAGTTGAATATAAGTCCTCTCTATTCAAAGTTTAGTGCTCTAACCACTGAACCACCTAAATATCCCTTGATGTCCTTACATTGATTCAGTTAGAGGCAAAATATTTTAATTCAAATATCAAAGAAGCGAATTGTTGCATTTTTTCACATCAATAAAAAAGGAGCTTACCTTCCTTCTGACTGTCAAAAACGACAACGGAAACATTAGTTGAAGGGTTTTTGGGTTTTGCGACAAAGAATGTGTCACTAGCAGAATGCAAAGAAGGATAAATGGACGGCAACTCCTTGAGACTGATGTTGACAGGAAAGGCAGGGTCTAGTATGAGCATGGGCACTTTAATGCAGTGTGTTAGCAAACATTCTAATTGCTTTTCACTGGAAGGAAATGCCAACACTATCATTAATAACCTTGAAAAACAAAACTGACAGTAATATAGCAATGTCATTAAATTGTACTGCTTTTTATTTTTATCCTTAGAAAAATCAGACTGTTTTTAATAGACAAGCATTTTGGTTAAGAACATAGAAATTCAAGGAAATAAAGACAACTTTAAGGTTAGAGTTTTCCCTTATTTCCTCCCAGGATAATAAAGCTAATTACCCAACTGAAAGAACATTATTTAAAAATTATTTAAAAAATAATTCTTACACATTTTTTCATTGTAAATTGTCTAAGAAATTAATAATTTACATCCTTATAGTATCTAGGGCTTGTAAAATGCTTTAAAAAAAAAGAACATGTATGCAATCATCATTATCTGCAACAATGTACATTGTAGTGTGAGAAGGGAATCTGTTTTGACTTGATTAATCAGAAATTTGGACTTCCATTTGTTTTGAATTTGGGTCAATGGACAACCACAAAATTGATACCACAGGCACTGCCGGCCTCCCTAACCCCCCCCCCCCCAGGGTGGTGCCAGGCTAATTGCAGAACTGGGATTGGTTCCTGGGGAGTGATGTAAGAGAGGCTAGTGGGTATAGTAAGGATTTATAAGATGAGACCCAGCAGGAAGCCGGGGGGTGGGGGGGGGGGGAGAGAGGAGAGAACAGGGTTGTTGTTGTTTTCTGAGGCTTAGATTCAGAGACAGACACTGAGTTGTTAGGCTCTGGATTGTTTGGCTAGGAAATTCTTTACCTCCTTTCTATATTTCTCTCTTATTTTCTTTTTCTTATTAGCTATTATCAGTCTTGTGACTTGAGGGTTGATTACAATTTTGGCAACCACCCATTCTAACCATTACAGTAGACATAGAACCTGAGGCTGGGAGAGGCCAATGCCCTGCTCATGGTCACTGTGTTAGAATAGACAAATCTGGAAATTGTCAATTGCTGCAATTCCTATCTTCCTACTTCCAAACAGGCTTCTTGCCCTCTCCAGAGTCCTCACTTAATCATTCCAACTCCCACCTGCCCTTCTCCCTCAGCCCAAATACTGGTTACACTTTTAACATGAGGCCAGAATATGCCACTGGACCATGATAGGACCAAACATAGTAGTGTTAGTTTCATAAATGGCATGAGATTTCAGTGACTGAAACCTTTGTGCAAATTAAATACAGATTGGCCAATGTATATGTCACCATTAATGGAAATTAATAAAATTACATTTATTTTTCAAGTTTCATTCAATAAAATCTAATATATTTACCTTTTCTTTGTTGGTTCTGTGGAGTTTTTTCCAAGGATTTCTCTGAATAAAACAATAAAATTAAGGTCATCCAAAATGTGCATACATGAATAGGGACGTTTGTCGGTGTCTGTCTGATAAGAGCCATGTAGGCTGAAAGAGAATGACTGATGAGCAATTAATGATGACATAAGGTATTCTACCATCCCTTATGCCAATTAGTCAACAAACATTTATTAAGTAGTCACTTTGTGCCAAACCCTAGATAATAGCAAAAAAGTCTAGTCCTTGCTCTCAGGAAAAGTAAATTCTCCTGGAGGAAATAACAAGTAAATCTCCAGAAGCATATAGAATATATGAAGATAATCAGGAAGAAGATGGAAAGGATCAAGAATAACTCCTGGAGAAGATGAGACTTGAGTTGTCAAAAGAAGTCAGGGAAATTAAGAGCCAGGCGAGGGGGCAGAGTTCCAGTCCTAGAATGTCAGGGACAGGACATGAAGAGATGAAGGGCCAAGTTATTTAGAGCCAAAAAGGAGTCTATATTTGACCTTGGAGATGAAACAGAACTATGGGAATTTATACTGTGCTTTAGAAATTTCACTTTGGTACTGAGAAGAAAATTGATTGGAGTGGGGAAGAGATATAAAACAATGAAATCAGTTGGAAGACCAATGCAGTCATAGACAAGAGATGGCAAAGGTCTGAACTAGAGTGTTGGCTATGGAAGTTAAAAGGAGAGGAATAAGAGATGTTTGGGAGGCAGAAATAGTAAGATATATATATGGGCTGTATAGGTGGAATAAGTAAGAATGAAGAGCTAAGGATGACAAACATACTCTTCTCTAATTTAATATTTTTCAAAGGTGAGAGTTTTCAGATAAGACCTGAAAAACCTGAGTTGTGATACCTAATAAAAGCTGTTTTCCACGACCAAGATTAACTTATGACCAAGTTACTGGTAGAGAGTTAATACTACTTTACAAAATTAATTTTACAAGTCTACATTTGAGATGAAAAGCATCAACAGCTAGGGTCTGACAACAAAGCCATTACTCCAATATACTTGGGTTGGCTTTTTTTTTTTTAATTAAAGGGAACCAAGATACTTCCTTTAGGACCTGGATTTGTAATTGTATTGTCAAATTGTTTTTATCAAGATATCAAAGTAATTTCAACTCAAAGGGAGAAGCTTAAATCTCCTTCAACCAGATGGCAGTGATTTATTGAAGGAAATAAAAATGAGGCTTGGTTGGCCACTGAGGTCCTTGTGAGCTCTTTCTAGATGGTTGATCCAATAATCTTTAGTCATCAAGCTACACTATACTATGCTTTTTTAAAAAAGCACATGATATGGGGCAGCTAAGTGATTCAGTAAGAAAAAAAAAAACAGGTCTGGAGAAAGGAGGTTCAAATATAACCTCAGATAACCTCCTAACTGTGTGACCCTGGGAAAATCAACTTAACCCCAATTGTCTATGCTTTACTGCTCTTCTGCCTCAGAACTGATATTTAGCATTGATTCTAAAACAGAAGATAAGGGTTTTTTTTTAAAGTATATGATACCTAAAACACACAAATACTCCAAAGAGAGACAACTTCCTACCAATAAACTTCTCAAAAGGACAGAGACTGTATCTGGCAGAATTAAAGTAACTAAAAACTAACTGCTTTAAACTTAAAAATTAGCCATTATTTAATCAAAGAGAAATAAAATCTATATCCTATTAATAGAGTGCTTACTTCTTTAAATGCCATGACTCTGAAGGGGGAAAGGAGGTTTTTACATCATTAGATAAATTTTGTGCTGGTTACTTTAAAGTCCAATCTCTCCTAGATGCCTCAACAAAAGGCTTTTCAGGAGGGGGGAGCAGGACTCCAATCTTACCTCATTGCCTTCTGTTCTTCCTCCATCTGTTCTCTGACCTGCCGAAGCTCTTTAAGCAATTCAACATCAGTGCCATTCACCCAGGTGTAGACCACATCGATGGGCATAGGCAAGCACAGCCTGAAAAAAAAAAAAGGTCCATATAACATTGAAGACTTAATTTTCTATATGTATTACAACAAAAACTTTAAAGGAATTTGAATCAACAAGTTACAAAAGGCTCATGACTATGTTCTCTAAGGACTGAAAAAATATTTTCAAAAACAGTGAAACCTCCTTAATTTATTAGGTCAAACTGGGGAAATATCTATCTGAAAAAGCTAAAGTTTTTAACCACTATGCTAAACAGGGTTAGTATCCTGAGGCCACAAATTTAGAGCTGGAAGGAAACTTAATTTTTGGATTTTTTTTTTGCTTTTACACATAGCAAATTCACCAATCTTCAAAGCCAATCAATGTGTAAACATCAAATATTAAAACAAGGAAGATAAATGGAAGAGAGAGTATAACTTTCCCTCTATAAAAAGAATTCATAATATATTTTCTTTAACTAGAAAGCTATCCAATGTATACAGAATTGTTACATTTATAAGCATCTGATTTAAAGCATCTCAAACAAGACACAGACCAAGAAAAAAGAAAGGAAAAAAAGAAAGCCTAATATAGGCCCTTGAGGTCAACATTAAAGACAGAAAAATTAAAATAAGCAAAAGGAATTCTTTGAATGTATATATGCTCTTTCAAAGTCCTTAACATTTTTTAAGAGTTGAAAATGCTCCCTTTTAAAATCTCTGAATGCTTCTTCATTTCTCAGCTGAATCCTTTTTTCTAAATTCTCACAAATATCAAATTAGCAGGTTCGCTGGCCTGCTTTTGAATGATTATAAAAATACTACTCATAAATTTCTGGATCTTATTTCTTACTGCCCTATTAAGTTAAGATACTAAATTAGGATTTAGAGTAAGGGATTCTTCACCACTTTTGGATCAAAAATCTTACAGATAATCAGTTGGGTGAAGCCTACAGAGAGACTCTTTCTTAGAATCATGCTTTTAAATGCATAAAATAGAAAAACCAGGATTACAAAACAGTTAAAATAAAGATGCAATTCTTTTTTTTTTCCCTATCCAAGTTTAAGAACTACCAGAATTACCACTTGGGGTTCTGTGTACACTAGGTTAAGAATATCTGATCTCCAGCCAGGTCTCCAGCACAGTGGGTATGCTCCCATAGAGCATTTATGGAATGATCTCGACAAGAATTCCAGAATCAATCAATTAACAAGAACTTATTACATGTTTTTTTCTTACATAGGAGAAGATATTGTGAATGTCTTATTATCTACTTAAGCAACTGAAGTATAGGTAAAAATGGAATAAAGACCATGCAAGAGGTATGCAATGAAAAGCTAATTACTACTGTAGAGCCCCAAGAGTTGACCAATTTCCTGGCAAGGAGAGCAAAGGCAGGCATCTTGAGACTAATTTAACTGTTACTGTTCCAACTAATCTTGCTAACAGACTCTCTAACCTTCTGTTATGATCAATATTAAGCTGAATAAAATTAGAAAAGAAATTTAATGTAATTCTCCCCCTATCCCAGAATGGTAAAATGGGAAGCTTAAAGGGTATTTTAAAGCCTATTTGCTATCCCTGGGCAGGAAGAGAGTATCAAATACACTGAAAACAATAGGTGTTTGTTAATTGTGTTTGTGGTCTTTTTTCCTTTCCCAGGATTATATAAGGAAACTCAGGCCTAAGAAAGTAAAATTACTCATCTAAAATCTCAGGGTAGTTCATTGCAATTCAGCAAAATTATAAATATTCCAGGACCCAAGATTCTACAGGGAATTCTGGTGAAAGGAGGTCCTCAAGAATTAAATTTTGACCATTTATAATTACATCATAAATATGAATGATCCTGATATGGAAAATAACAACTAGTGTTGTAGCTACAAAGGGAGCTCTCACTGACTAATTTGTTTATTAAAAAGACATGTGCAAAAGTCATAAAAGGGTAGTGGTAATTCAATACTTAAACGGGCCTGGGCTCTCCAATGAAATGCAGGTATTCTTTCTCATGATGCTACTGATGCTATCTCCCCTATATGATTTCTCATGCCATAAGATTTTTTTTGCCCAAGCCCTCCCATAAATTCTCCAAAGAGGATCCTCCCTATGGATGGACTCCTTCTTAAAGGATCTTTCCTTTTTGATATTCCTTGGTTCCAGGGCTGCCCTCAGACTACCCATTGCTAAACCTTGCTTTAGCTATAAGACTAATCCATTTTCTGAGACTACTTCTTGGATAGCATTTTTATCTCTTCTTGCAAATAAATCATCTTTGAAATATACTATGATCTGCATATATCCATATCTCTCCATTGCCTTCTGAATTGTTAATAGTCTCAAGTCTTCAAAAATTAGGATATTCCATGGTTTATAATCACATGATATCATCAGAAGAGTATGGATGTTAAATATTCCACATAGGGAAATTTAATAGAAAGTGTCAAGACTAGAACCCAGCCCAAGCTCTTTCCACATCAGATATATAGAAAAAGGTAATAAAGCACTTTGGATCACCACAGGGTTAGTTAAGAAAGAGGTCATGCTAGACAAACATCACTATTTGGTCTGGGTTGACTGGAACATTAGGGGAAGGTCCTTAGGGTAGTATATCCATTTCTCAGCAAAGCTTGAGTAATTTGTATTTAATTTTCTGCATCCATGTTGCTTCCCCAAAAGAGTTCTCAATTCAGTAGACTTGATTGAACCAAGTCTGGAGAAGGGAAAATATTGCCCTTTTTTTAAAATGGAAAAAGGATATAGTCTTCAAAAAATAGAAGGCAGTGAGCTTAACTTCAATTTCTGCACCATAATATTAAAGTAATGATTGAAAAGAATTTATTAAGGGAGGCTGTGAACGCTAAATGCACAATTTCTTAAAGTACAACCATTTTTTAAACAGGGTTGTGAGGTTGTGAGGTTGTGAGGTTAAGAGCAAATGCCTTGAAATATCTTTTAGCATCTGGCTTTCACATCAGACTTTCTTGATTTTTTAAAAAAGACTGATATTAAAATTAATCTGACTGCTACAATGAAAAACATTTAATTTCTTTGAGCTTTAGTTTTCTTAAGTCAACAAGCATGTATTAAGTGCCAAACACTTAACTCAAGTAGAGAAAGGCTGGAAACCATCTATCTGGATTCCAGTACACCACTTAACATTATCTCATGCAGTTCTTGTATGCAAGATTTTTTTTTAAGCCTTACTTTCTTAGTAACAACTAAGACAGAAGGAAGAGTTAGGTAAATGGGGTTAAGTGAATTGCCCAGGGTCATACAGCTAGGAAATATCAAACCCCAGATTTAAATCCAGGTCCCCTGACTCCAAACCTAGTGCACTCTATCCACATGCCATCTAGCTGCCCCTAAAATCACTTTTTGTACAAGAATTTTTTTTAATCCCTTACTTTCTTAGAATTGATACGAAATATCAGTTCCAAGGCAAAAGAGTGATAAGGGATAGGCAATTGGGATTAAGTGACTTGCTCAAGGTCGTACAACTAGGAAGCATCTGAGGTCAGATTTGAGCCAAGGTCCTCCTCACTCCTGGACTAGAGAGCTATCCACTATGCAACCTAGCTTCCCCACTTGTATACAATATTAAAAAACACAGGCTGGAGAATGGAGACTTGGAACTAACTGAGTGACTGGAACTAAAAAGTGGTCATTACTAAACTAATACCAACGGGAGGATGGTCTGCTGTGACCCAGGTATCCATCTGTCCATGGCCCTGAGCTCATTATGTTTCTTTGAATTCCAGTGTTTGGCATTTAATACATGCTTGTTGACTTAAGAAAACTAAAGCTCAATGAAATTAAATGTTTTTCATTGTAGCAGTCAGATTAATTTTAATATCAGTCTTTTTAAAAAAATCAACAAAGTCTGATGAGAAAGCCAGATGCTAAAAGATATTTCAAGGCATTTGCTCTTAATGATTATTTCTGAAAACACAAATACCAGCTCTTCAAGTGAGGATAAACATTAGTATTAACATTTCTTAATACAAAATGAGATTATTTGCTAGCACTGTAGTTCTCAGTACAGGATGGGGAGCGAATGGTCAGGAAAACATTTCATGTGAAAAAAATACGAAGGGACAAATGGATGTTAAGCTCAATGTCAATGAAGCAAAAAGAAGAAATGTTGTAGTCCTGCTGTACTCTCCCACGGTCTCTCATGGCGCTCAGGAGTTCTAAGTTCAATACTGTGCCCCCCATGTTTAAAAAACCATGGGGAATAGCTAGGTAATTTGGTAGTGAAAGCCAGATCTAGAGTTAGGAGGACCTGGATTCAAATCTGGATGTAGACCCTTCCTAGTTGTGTGACCCTGAGCAAGTCACTAAACCTTGATTGCCTAGCCCTTATCACTCTTCTTAGTACTGATTCTGAGAGAGACGGTAAGGGTTTAAAAAAAAGAACATGGACAAACTGGTCATAGGGCAGGCAATCAAGAGGGTAAAGGGCCTGGAGATTATACAGGGAAAGATCCTACTGATGCTTAGTTTCCAGAAGAAAAGATGTGAAGGGGTGAGGAACGGGACATTCTCTGTAGAGGTCTTCAAGTACCTGAAGGCCTTTTCCTTGTGAAAAGGACTCAGATTTGTCCTGAGTAGGTCTAAAAGTCAGAACCAGGAACAGGTGATAGGAACTGTAGGGGCAAAAAGAATTCTCTAACAAGGGACTGGCTCTGTGACTTCAAAGTTATAGAAACTCCCAAGGAGGAAATTCCCCCAACCAAAGCAGGGCCTGGGGCACTGAGAAGAATAAGTCACTAGACCCATGTCACATAGACAGTAAGTGGCAGAGACTGAACTCGGGCCTTTCTGTCTGAAGTTAGCTTTCTTTCACACTATAATATTGCTTCTCAATGTAATGAAGACATTAAAAACCAGAATGGGCTGATGGGTTAGGTAGTAAGTTCATCATCAATGAAGGTCTTTTAGAGGCTATATAATAACTTGGGGATATTACAGAAAGGATTCATGCTCCAGGAAGAGGTGGTAGATAAACTAAGAGCATCCCTTTTTCTAAGATTATAGTTCACTCTCCTGCCGAAGAAGTTACAATGAATGATTTTCTAATACTTACCATAAGAAAGTCATCTGCACCCTTAGGCAATCCCAGCCCAGGGAGGGAAAAGATCATAATCATCCTCAAACGGTTGGGCTTAAAAACTTAGTGTTTTGGAGGGTCCCCAAATCTAGTACCATAAACTGCCCAACCTTGTCTAATTCCATGGAGACTTGGTGACTGCTATCATGTAATATTTCCTAATGCAAATTTTAATCTTCCTGGAAGTTTCACCCACATACTTTGGTTTAAGTTTGAGGTTATCTAATCTCATACAACTTTTTCTTATTTCTTCAGGTTTTGAAATAAGAGCCTCTTATCTTCAACTGATAGAAATCCTCAGGGCTATAGTAAAAGACTCCTGCTCAAAGCTCTCAACTGGTGCTTGAGAAAACTAAAGTCAGTATCTTCATATATTTATTCTACAAACAAATATATTTATATAATGATTTCAGGAAGGGCATTCATCAAACCTTATCATTTGTTTTCATGTGGCTTAGGGATCTGTAATAGAAACAGTATTTTTTAAAACTTTTATCTTTTGTCTGAGAATTAGAACTAAGTATTGGTTCTAAGGCAGAAGAGCAGTAAGAGCTAGATAGTGGGGGTTTGGTCACTTGCCTAGGGTCATACAGCTAAGAAGTGTCTGAGGTCACATTTGAACCCAGGACCTCCTATTCCCAGACTTCGCTCTCTATCCAATGAACTACCTAGATGTCTCAATGTATATAGATTTAATCCTTGGTTCTCGCATCCTCCCCTAGCAATGGAATCACTGGCTCCAATCCTCTGATTTTACAAATAATTGTGTAAACTGTTTTTTAAACCAAAGCTCCAAAGCAAAATGACTTGAGGTCACATAAGTAGTTGTCAGCAGAATCAGATTAATCTTAATCTTCACTTAAATAGAATGTTAAGATGATAAATCTGGTGTTTGCCTGTCACTCTCCATCCCCTAACACCCAGCAGGAAATCAATCCCCCTTCCTGCCCTTAGTTGACTGGCCCTACCAGTATTGTGTTTCAAGTGAACTATGTTTTAGTATAAAATGAAAAAAAAAACCAAACCTGGGACTTTTTCCCCCTGTATCGAAAAATTCTTACAGTGGGGACAAGATGGCAGACGGGTGGGTGGGGGGTGTTGGTACTGTAAGAGGTCACACTAAGTGCATTTTGGCACTGGGACGAGTTGGTAGGGTGGGTTTGGGTTGTATTTTTTGTTTTTTTTTTCTTTTTGAGGGGAGAGCCTAAGGGAGGGTTACAGAGGCCCCCTGCCCCAATTTTTTTTCTAATATTTAAAAGAGTGTTTTGTAGGTTTCAACAACTATGGCCACAACTTGGGTTTCTATCACTGGGAAAGGAGGGGGGGTGAGGGGGGGATGGCTAGACATGTCTGGCTGAGGCCAACTTTGGAAGTTTTGTTTCCCCCCCTCCTCTTTTTTTTTTTGTATAATAAAGTGAAAAAAGGTTAAAAAAAAAGATGATAAATCTGATCGTTAAAAAATAGTAATGATAATGTAAGCTAGATATCAAAACCAGGTGATGTGAAATTGCTTTGCTTATAAACTAAAATCACAAATTTACGTGCCTAAGGAGGTTCAAACCAAACATTAGTTCTCCTAATGAAGACAAAGAACATTCATATGGTTTTCTTGAACACACTGGAATCATGTGACTTCCTCAAGGTCTGTGAGTCAGTTGGTAGTTTCTCTAAGATTAGACTCTGGCATTTCTATCTGAGATTCTGTTCCAACCGCTAAACCACTATCTTAGTTTCCAAATAGGTAAACTATTAGAAATAAGCATGTCTCAGAGCTGACATCTAAATCATCTATGACTCAGATTTGATCATTATCCAGTGTTAGAGGGTATTAATATTATTTTTGGATAAAACTAAAACACTTTTCTAGAAGATCTTAGAAAACCTACAACATAGAATATTACAAAACTTAAAACCATAGAGCTCAAAAGACCTCTCATTATACAAATGAGGAAGGTTTGGTGACTGCCAAGGTTACTGGGCTAATAAGCAATACATTCAAATTCAACAAATATTCAGAATCTACTCCTCTTCTTCACTACAGCAACACTGAAATCTGGCTTCCAACCTCATCACTCAAAAAAACTGCCCTCTCCATAGTTAGCAAAGATCTTTAAAACAATAACAACAACCTTACTTTCTATCTTAGAATCAATACTGTGTACTGGTTTCAAGGCAGAAAAACTGTAAGGGCTAAACAATGGAGTGAAGTGCCCATGGTCACACAGCTATAAAGTGCCTGAGGCCAGATTTGAACCCAGGGCCTCCTGTCTCTAGGCCTGGTTCTCAATCAACTGAGCCACATAGCTGCTCACCCAATAATCTTTTAAATTGCTAAATCTAATGGCTTTTCTCAGTCCTTATCTTACCCAGTCCAACTGACAATATTGATAACCTTCTCCTCTAGAGTACATTCTTCTCTCTGGGTTATTGCAACACTACTCACTAGGTTCTCTTCTTACTTATATGATATGTCTTCAGACTCCTTTGCTGGCTCATCAGCCTTCCTATATCTCCTACCCATGGGTATTGCCCAAGGCTAGATCCTGTTCTTTTCTCCCTCTATACTCTTAATAACCATCTAAGAGAATCTTATAGACTTAACTATCCCCTGGAAGCAATTGACTCCCAGATAAGCAGACCTTTCTCCTGAGCTTGAGTTCCAGGTCATCAATTAACTGTTGGACATTTTGTCCCAGAAACATTTCAAATTCAACATGTCCAAAACAGAATTATTATTTTCCTCCAGACCCTCCTCTCTTCCACACGTCCCTATTTCTTGCAAAGGCACCACTCTTCTATTCTCCCCATTCATAACTTCCATATAATCCCTGATGCTTCACTTTGCAGCTCATCTTTAGCATCTGATTTCTTCACTGCAGCCATGCTGGTTAGCTTAGGCACTTGGCAACTAGGTGACCTCAAGGACCTCCTAACTGGTCTTCTTACTTCAAGGTCTTCCCATTCCACAGTACCCTACCGAATGCTGCAAAAGAAAGCAGGTTTCCTTTATGCAGATCCAATTATATGATCTCCCTACTCCAATAGTTCCCTGTTGCTTCTAGAATTAAATGCCTCACTTTAGATTTTAGACTCATTAACAATGGAGCCCCCAGTCCATCTTTCCAGTCTCACTGGATGTTATAGAGCAACTGGAGGCAGCTAACACAGTGTAAGGAGGCTGCTCACTGAACATTAGGGAAAGCAGCTGCTACTTTACCTACATCATCAGGTTCCAAAGGGAATCACCATACATTCTGGTTTCCCAATCAACACCGAGATTTGTTTATGGGTGATGTCAAAATTAGAACAACTAGTCTACGTGTTGTTTGAATCCAGTTACACACTCTAGAAACACTTGTAGATCTCCTAAGTTCTTTGAGGTCAGTAACTGTAGTTTTTCAGCTTTGTATCTCAAAGAATAACACACTATCTTACATACAATAAATACTCTACATGTATGTTACAGGGTGATGCATTCAAGAAGTCCGATAATCAGGGGGCAGCTGGATAGCTCAGTGGACTGAGAGCCAGGCCTAGAGATGGGAGGTCCTAGGTTCAAATCTGGCCTCAGACACTTCCCAGCTGTGTGACCTTGGGCAAGTCATTTAACCCCCATTGCCTAGCCCTTACCACTCTTCTGCCTTGGAACTAACACACAGTATTGATTCCAAGATGGTAGATAAGGGTTAAAAAAAAAAAGGAAGTCCGATGATCATCTTCAAAATAAATCTTACCTATTCTGAAAAGATTTTCCAGCAATGTTGTCTCTATATGAATCAAATAGAACATGATATTGGTCCCGACTCCATTCCAGAACAACCTAAAAGAGAGAAACTCAGTTATTATATTATGTACACATTCTTGGCATCAGAGGATCACAGAATCATTGTTATCTCTTTCCCTTTCCTCAATCCCAAGGATGCCAGAAGCCAAATGGGGTTGCTAAGGGATGAGGGAGAGGATGGGAGGTAAGAGGTAGGGCTTCCAAAAATACTTTCATGGACCTATCAAATGTGATTATCCCTAAAAATAACATCTATTCAGAATTCCTTGAAGTCAGGGACTATTTTTTACATTTCTTTGTATCTCCAGTGCTTATCAAAAGTGCTTGGCATATCTGAGGCACTTATAAGTGTTTATTGAGGAGACAGCAAGGTGGCACAGTGGATAGAGAGCTAGGCCCTGGAGTCCGGTTCAAATCTGATGTCAGACACTTCCTAGCTGTGCGACCCAGGGTAAGTCACTTAATCCCAATTACCTAGCCCTTATCACCTTTCTGCTTCAGAATCAATACTGAAGGATTTTAAATAAATAAATAATTTAAGATTTGAAAATACGTATTGATTAACTGATTGAGGGGAGCTGGAGTGAGGTGACAAGAGTTCAATAGTCGCTTCCTAGTAGCACAGGAACCATTTCAAAAATATGAAGTTAAAAAAATAATAATTCAATGTACTTACAACTGAGCCTTCTATAAAAAATAAAGCCATTGTTCAAAAGACTACTCAGTAAGTATGGCAATGTTCCAATTATAGAGCCCAGATCCTCAAAGAGCTAGAGCCTTTGCAACAGATCAAAGTCAGTAGTTTGATCTTTATGAAACACCTTCAGGCTTATATACATGCTAGTTTAAAAAAAACTTTTTGTTATTAATCCTAATACTAACTCTAAAACTAAACCCTTCTATCATCCTTACTGTGTGCGCATAATAGGCCTCAATAAATGTGTTTGTTGGTGCCTCTGTCTTGTTTTCCAATTCTTTCATGTAAGACTGATCTGCCCCTGCAAGTGGATGTTTCAGAAGGAAAAAGACCGTATCTATCTTTTACAATCTCTGTCCAACTTACACTTATCTTGGTAGTAGTGGACAGAAATCTGGGCTCAATTCTGCTCCTGACCCCACCGCTGACATATAAGCTTGATATAGGACCCTGAGCTTAACAACAGCACACAGGCAACTCTCTAGACCTAGAAATTGTATTGAAGGTAGAGATCTGCTTGGGCAGGAGTTTCCTCATTGGGGAGTTCCCTATATCAACTGATTCACAAGTCCAGACCCTATTTCTCTATGTGGGTGTACACACACACACACACACACACACACACACACCATATTCTATTTTTCTACATCAAGCACTCTGCCTGTTTTTAATTACTTACAATATAGGAGGCACTGCCAATTATAAGACCATCCCTGTCCTCAAGGGCACACATACAAACTTGCTTATTTCTTTCATCAGATAAATTCATCTAAGGTTACATACATTACAAAATCAGCAAATGAGAAGTTGGCCTTTTTTTTCAACACATTTTTAAATATCCTGGAGATTGTCAAACTAAGTCTAAGGGGATTCCTACAGTTTACTATCTCAGTACTATGTTTGCTTTCTTCTTCTTACATGCCACAGCTTGTCTTCTCTTTTTCTTTGGCTCAATGTATACCTTACTTTTGGTCTCTTATCACTTCTTTCCTTCTCTGTTTAGCCCTAATTTTTGAAAGACCACTGCTAACTTTTAAAGTAGAGTTTAGCAAATTTAGTTTGGATATGGGGGGGGGGGGATTAAAAAATGTAGCAGATAAAAGTTTTCTGTTAAAATAAAGGAGTTTGGGGAAACCACTGACTGTGATCATAAGGGTTTAGTCCCCACTATTATATTGCAACCCAAATTTAACTCACTGAGGGTCTGAGAAAGCTCTCCCTCCCTTTCCAAGACCCACTGAGACAGCAAGAAATATATCAATTATACATGTGAAACCATGCAAAATATATTTCCAAATCAGCCTTACTGCTAAAAGAAGCAAAAAAAGGTAAGAAAATTATACAACTTTCATTCAATTATACAACTAGTTTTCTCCTAGAGGTGGATAGCATTTTTTAAAAATAATAATATCCCTTGGAATTGTCTTTGATCATTGTATTGATCAGGGTAGTCAAATCTTTTACAGTTGATCATCATTACAACATTGTTGTTACTACACACAATGATCACTTGGTTTTGCTCACTTCACTTTACATCAATTCATTGAAGTCTTGTCATCTTCCCCCTCTGAAACCACCCCTGTCATCATTTCTTATAGCCCAATAGTACTCCATTCACAATCATATTCCACAACTTGTTCAGTCTTTCCCCAACTGAGGAGCATCCTCTCAATTTCCAATTCTTTGCCATCACAAAAATATAAATACATTTTTTTTTATGTATAGGTCCTTTTCCTTTCTCTTCAATCTCTTTGGGACAGAGACCTATTAGAGGCAATGCTGAGTCAAATGATATGCAGAGTTGTATAGCCCTTTGGACATAGTTCCAAATTGTTCTCCAGAAGAGTTGCACCAGTTCACTACTCAGGCAAACTATTTTCTTTCATCACTTGCAGCATTTTTCATTTCTGATAGGTATGAAGTGGTACTTCAGAGTTTTAACTTTAATTTCTCTAATCAATACTGATTTAGAGCATTTTTTCTTATGACTATAAATAGCTTTGATTTCTTCTTCTGAAATCTGCCTGTTTCTATCATTTGACTATTTATCAATTGGGGAATGGCTCTTATTTTTATAAGTTTTACTCAATCCTCTATATATGTGAGAAATGAGGCCTTTATCAGAAAAAGGTGCTATATAATTTTCTGATATTAATTGTCTATGGTATCTTTTAGCAAAATGTTGTTTCCCTAATAATCTCTTTTAATTAGGGTCTATTTTTGCTATGCTTTGTCAGAGATCATGATTGCTACCCCTCCCTTAGCTGAAACATTATAATAGTTTTTGTTCCAGCCCCTTATATTTTTTACTCTGATTGTGGGTATGGGTATGTCTCAGTTTCAAGAGTGTCTCTTTGTAAACAATGTATTGTTGGATTCTGGTTTCTAATCCATTTGGCTATTTCCATCTTATGAATGGGCTCATTCCATTCACATTCACAGACTACCCCTAATTGTATATTTCCATTCATCTTGTTTTCTATTTCTTTTCTCTCTTTATCCTATTATTTCTCTTTTAATCTTCCTCAAAAGTCCATTTTGCTTCTAAACACTGACTCCCTAAATCTGCTCTCCTTTTTATCATTCTCCCCACCCTTTTCTCTTATCCCCTTCCCTCTTTTAACCAATTCCCATGAAAGTAAGGTTCAAGCATTGTCCCCCCCCAACCCCATTTTCCTGTCTCTTGTAAAAATTCTTTGCATGTCTATCAAGGTGATTGACAAAGTCACACCAGCCCTCAAATCCTTTTCTAGATGCTCACCATGACCACCTACCTGACAGGAAGTGAAGTCTAGTTGGTAAGTCACTTTTTGGAAAAACAGCAGGACATTTGCTATTCTCTACATCTAGTATTACATGTAGTATTTTCCCTGTTCTAGTCAAAGCCAAATGTAGCTAAGAAATCACACTGTCATTCCTTCCAGTACTCTCAACATGGAGCTCATCTAGACCAGATAGCTTGAATTGATGAACAGAAGATAGGGGGTGAACTTCCTTAGCTATCTAGGGTATAAACTCTTTGACAGTTTTGCTTTGTCCTTTTGATCCCAAATCCATTCTCCTTGGCAAAAGAAACAAGCTATTTTCGCGGTCAGTCGTTAAGCCCTTCTTGAAACCTCCCTTTTCCTAGTACAACCTCCCCCTAAGCTTTGCTGGTCAGCTTTGTTCCCTTCTAACCTTCAACTCTTCACTTTTATCTTTCTTTTTCATTACAAATTGAAGCCCCAAGAACTTTTAAAGCCACTAGGCTAGTTAGTAGCAAAAAGTAGCAAAAAAAACAAAACCATACTTAGTAACTTCTTAAAAGTAAAACCTCATTAAAGAAACTTGAGAACAGGAAGAGAGAAATTTTGTAACAAAATTGTCTTGCTACTTATACAGAGATAGTACTAATTCTAAGGGATGTTAGAATTAAGCAATCCACAAAAATTTCACTATTGCCTCATTAATATGTATCTATATGTATTTTCTAGCTCTAAAAGCAACAAATGAGATAAAGTTAAAAGGGCATAAAAACAAATTCCAAAGAGCCAAAAGCTCAAAGATGAAGCTCCTGTCTAGGAAGGCTCTCCAATGACTGGCTCACAAGTCCATGAATTCAATTCATGGCATGCCTGGTCTGTTTTAATTAATGACTTGTGGCATCTCCTGTACTGTAGTATCCTTTAACTCTTATTATTTTAGTGCCCTTTTCACATTTTTGTTCTGCGTGAAATAAATTATTTCAGTGATCCCAAGTACAGAAGTCTAGCCCTGGCATCCCGTGGGGTCAGGATGAATGTCATTATGGAAGGAGGAGCTAGTGGGGCTTAAAATTCAAGGACAGGAATGAGAAAGGCCTTTTTCCTTCCACTCTTGAACAGACCGACCCCAAGTGGGGTCTACAGTTATGATTCGGAATGTAAATACCTGATATGCATTATGTATTCTCATTGCTACAAATTGAGAGGTTGAGAACCTCTGGTCTACACTAACAGAAGAAAAAAATAGAATTCTTAAATAATCCCATATGAGAAAAAGAAATCCAACAGGCCATCAAAGAACTCCCTAAGAAAAAATCCCCAGGGCCTGATGGATTCACTAGTGAATTCTATCAAACATTCAAAGAACAGCTAACCCCAATATTATACAAAGTATTTGACATAATAAGCAAAGACGGAGTGCTACCAAACTCCTTTTATGACACAAATATGGTACTGATTCCAAAGTCTGGTAGATCAAAAACGGAGAAAGAAAACTACAGACCAATCTCCCTAATGAACATAGATGCAAAAATCTTAAATAGGATACTAGCAAAAAGACTTCAGCAAGTGATCAGGAGGGTCATTCACTATGATCAAGTAGGATTCATACCAGGAATGCAGGGCTGGTTCAATATTAGGAAAATCATTCATATAATTGACCATTATCAACAACCAAACCAACAAAAATCACATGATTATTTCAATAGACGCAGAAAAAGCCTTTGATAAAATACAACACCCATTCTTATTAAAAACACTAGAAAGTATAGGAATAGAAGGGTCTTTCCTAAAAATAATAAACAGTATATATCTAAAACCATCAGCAAACATCATCTGCAATGGGGATAAACTAGATGCATTCCCAATAAGATCAGGAGTGAAACAAGGATGCCCATTATCACCTTTATTATTTAACATTGTACTAGAAACACTAGAAGTAGCAATTAGAGAAGAAAAATAAATTGAAGACATTAAAATAGGCAATGAGGAGACCAAGTTATCACTCTTTGAGGATGATATGATGGTCTACTTAAAGAATCCTAGAGAATCAACAAAAAAACCTAATCAAAATAATCAACAACTTTAGCAAAGTTGCAGGATGCAAAATAAAGCCACCTAAGTCATCAGCATTCCTATATATTTCCAACACATCTCAGCAGCAAGAATTAGAAAGAGAAATCCCATTCAAAATCACCTTAGACAAAATAAAATACTTAGGAATATATCCCCCGAGACAAACACAGGAACTATATGAACACAACTACAAAACACTCTCCGCACAATTAAAACTAGACTTGAGCAATTGAAAAACATTAACTGCTCATGGGTAGGACGAGCCAATATAATAAAAATGAACATCCTACCCAAACTGATCTACCTATTTAGTGCCATACCCATTGAACTTCCAAAAAAAATTTTTTTCTGAATTAGAAAAAAACTATAACAAAGTATATATGGAAGGACAAAGGATCAAGGATATCCAGGAAAATAATGAAAAAAAAATACAAAGGAAGGTGGCCTTGCAGTCCCAGATCTCAAACTATACTATTATAAAGCAGTGGTCATCAAAACAATTTGGTACTGGCTAAGAGACAGAAAGGATGTAAACCTTAAAATTTCACAGACTTCTGAATGTTAAAAATTTTACTCCACATTGAGGAATCCTCCAATTCCCTACTTGAAATAATTCCCTACCAGATAGTGAGAATTCTATTTGAATGTGAAAACTCCTTGCTATGGGAGGATCTCTACCCCATCCTTACTTGGGACTGCTTTAGGGGAGAAAACTCCTTGCTATGGGAGGACCTCTATTCCACCCCTACTTAAGAATGCTTTAGGGAAGAAAACTCCTTGCTAAACAATGAAATTACTTGAAAACCATACTTATAAAGGAAAGGAGTATTTTGAGCCATGAATTGATACAATGGGATGCTAAGTGCCTATAAAGGTGAGGCAACTTGTAAACTACTTAGACCTAAAAGGTGAAAACTTACTCAGAGGTTTTCTCTTAATGAAATTAGTCAACACAGTAGCATTTTTTTTCCTGACTTACTAAAGAGATTAATCTACTCAGCTGTGAATTCAAAATGGGCTGTCTTTTGGAAAACATCTACAGTGATTGGTAGATGTAGGGACTTAGGGGAGGTGACATGGGAGAAAAACCCCTATATAAGAAAAACCAGAATCTCTTGAGGATATATCCTTTTGGAGAAATCCTTTTGGAGGATCTCTGATGAGGATCGCTTGGGAAGAATCTCTAGAGAGAGGCTCTGGAGAAGGGAAGCTCTTGGAGGACAATCTCTAAGGAGGTCTCGCTGGAGTTCTCTCTGGTGAAGTCAGCTGAGATGGAGCTGGCCTGGGGTCACTAGAATCCTTGCTTAGACAGACCTTGTGGTGAGTGTTAAAGGACTGACTGACTGATCTCTTCTCTTAAGACTCAAGTCTAGGCCATGTTGGCTTAAGGCCCTTCATACTTATTTCCTTTTCTCTCTTTCTCTCTTTTCTTTAATTCCACATTTGTATTAATTAAAATATCTATAAAACCCAGTTGACTTGGGTATTTGAATAATTGGGAATATTTCCCTGGCGACCACCTTATATTTGATTTAAAACCAAGACACTGTAGTGAAAACATATTTTCTGCGGTCAAATTTACTCACCTTCTCTTATATCTATCACAATTTATATCTTCCACTATTTTAATCACTACAGTTTAAGACCTCAACCATTTTAAATCTAACAGTTTATGGAGACCACGAAGTTGGTGATAAAACCCTCAAAAGACTTCTGTGAAATCTCTTTCCTTTATCTCTTTGCTTTATTACTTGCCTATCAGTCAGTTTTGTTTTCTGTTTTAACTTGGCTTCAAAATTACAGCTGCAAGAACGGGTGAGTAAAAAACCTTTTTGATTCTCCTTAAATTTAAGCTGTTTTAGATCTTAGCAACAGGGCCCTAAAGTCCTGACTAGGAGAACTTTTTCTAAATCCTTTCCTTTAGGGAACAACTGCCTAAATTAAGATTAAGACAAACCTGGGGAAAGTTCTGGCCTTGTCCTTCTCCTCACGTATTTACTTTAGAAATATGTGGTTTCAGCCAGTTCACAACATATTTAACAACTGGCTATTCAGCTCTATGACCAACCTTGTAAAATTTGCATTCTTTTTCTCTCTAAAATTTCTCATACCATGGGATTTATGGCAAAATATAATCAACACAGTACTCCCCCTTGGGATTTTGATTGTTATAGCTGTAATATGGTATTTCTTTACAAAGCCCACTTCTCAGCCAAACCAACCAAGCCTTCCTTCTACTACTCAACAATATGCAGAACTAAATACTCGGCTTGAGCTTATAGAGGAAGGTCAGGGAGAGATTGTAGCTTTTATGAGAAGCATTAAGAGAATTAAGAACATTATCAGAAACTCTGGACACAGCTCCTCCTGCCAACTCGACCTTAGAACCCCCTGCTTCTAACCAACCTACCTCTCCCCCTACCCCCTTGGCCTCAGAAAACTCTAATTCTAATCAACCCACTCTGAGTACACACCCCACCCACACTTCCGACCCAACACAATCAACTCTAAGTTCACACCCTACCCATAGCTCTGATCTTAATCACCTTACTGATTCCTCCAATCCAAACACCTCTGTATCCTTTCACACTTCTTCCTTGGCTCCTCCTTCTCATCCTACACAATCTACTTTAAGTTCACATTCCAACCTAAATTCACACCATACCCCTGATTTTTTTGGCACTATGGGACAACAAACCCTTTCTTTTAATGTGCCCAACTCTTCTATTTCTCAGACTTACCTAATTGAAAATGGAGCAAGAAGCCTAGAAACAGAAATACCAAATAACTTAGATAGCTTATTTCCTTTAAGGGAAGTACCCACTTTTAATAAGAATGGAAACTTGGTATCTGTAAGACATCATACACCTTTTACCCCTGAGGATTTAAAAAAATTGAAGGAAATATGTCATCATTTGAGAACAAACCAATATTAATTATAAAAAAAATTAGAGAACATATTCAGAACTTTTGACCCCACTTGGTTGGATGTTGAGAATATATTAGAAGAATTATTAACAAAGAGAGAAAAAATAAAATTGTCTCTCTGGCTAATCAAAAATGAGGTAGAAGAGGACATTATTGGCCAACTGAAGATCCACACTGGATTAGTGGAATAGACTTGGGGCAAGCGACCTCAGCAAGACAGTCTATGACAAACCCAAAGACCCCAGCTTTTGGGACAAAAATCCACTATTTGACAAAAACTGCTGGGAAAATTGGAAGACAGTGTGGGAGAGATTAGGTCTGGATCAACACCTCACACCCTACACCAAGATTAACTCAGAATGGGTGAATGACTTGAAAATAAAGAAGAAAACTATAAGTAAATTAGGTGAACACAGAATAGTATACATGTCAGACTTTTGGGAAGGGAAAGACTTTAAAACTAAGCAAGACATAGAGTCACAAAATGTAAAATAAATAATTTTTATTACATCAAATTAAAAAGTTTTTGTACAAACAAAACCAATGTAACCAAAATTAGAAGGGAAGCAACAAACTGGGAAACAATCTTCATAACAAAAACCTCAGACAAAGGTCTAATACTCAAATTTATAAGGAGCTAAAGCAACTGTACAAAAAATCAAGCCATTCTCCAATTGATAAATGGGCGAGGGACATGAATACGGTTTTCAGCCAAAGAAATCAATATTATTAATAAGCACATGAAAAAGTGTTCTAAATCCCTGATAATCAGAGAGATGCAAATCAAAACAACTCTGAGGTATCACCTCACACCTAGCAGCACATGACAGTGAAGGAAAGTAATGAATGCTGGAGGGGATGTGGCAAAAGTCGGGACATTAATGCATTGCTGGTGGAGTTGTGAATTGATCCAACCATTCTGGAGGGCAATTTGGAACTATGCCCAAAGGGCGATAAAAGACTGTTTACCCTTTGATCCAACCATAGCACTGCTGGGTTTGTGTCCCAAAGAGATAATAAGGAAAAAGACTTGTACAAGAACTTGTACATAGCTGCGCTCTTTGTGGTGGCCAAAAATTGGAAAATGAGGGGATACCCTTCAATTGGGGAATGGCTGAACAAATTATGGTATATGTTAGTGATGGAATACTATTGTACCCAAAGGAATAATAAAGTGGAGGAATTCCACGGAGACTGGAAAAACCTCCAGGAAGTGATGCAGAGTGAGAGGAGCAGAACCAAGAAAACATTGTACACAGAGACTGATACACTGTGGTACAATCAAAAGTAATGAACTTCTCCATTAGTCTCAATGCAATGTCCCAGAACAACCTGCAGGGACCAAGGAGAAAAAAACACTACCCACAAGCAGAGGACAAACAGTGGGAGTAAAAACACCGGGGAAGGACAACAGCTTGACTACAGGGGTGGAGGGGATATGATAGAGGAGAGACTGAATGAACACCCTACTATAGAAACCAATAGCAAGGAAATGGGCTCAGGTTGAGAATGCATGTGACACCCAGAGGAATCACGCATCACCAATGGGAGGGGTGGGGAAAGGGGTGGGGGAAAAAAGTGACCTTTGTTTCTAATGAATAACATTTGAAAATGACCAAATAAAATAATGTTTAAAATAAATAAATGAATGAATGAATAAAACCTTCCATAATCTGAAAAAAAAAAGAACTAAGATGAAGAAAATGATAGTATGCTTTATCAAATTTGCAAATGACATAAACCTGGGAGGGATAAGTAGAATTTTAGATAAGTCAGATTCCCCTCCCAAATTAGAATAAGTACTTATGAATTAGGTTTCTTTCATACTTTGCATTTATATCATTCCCCTCTTCCTCTTCCCCTCTCCTCCCACTTCCCCTTACAGAACATATAGTAGGTGTTCAATAAATGCTTGTTCGTAGATTTCAAGAGGTCAAGATGAAGGGTTTAATCTATTATGATGAAATGTAAAAGAAAGAAATATAAAGTCTAATAATTAGGTTAAGTAATTTTTTTAAAGTACATGTTAAAGGGGGTGGGAGCAGCTAGATGGCTCAGTGGATAGATAGCCAAAGGCGATGAGAAGTCCTGGATTCAAATCTGCCCAGACACTTCCTAGCTATGTAACCCTGAACAAGCCATCTAACTCCCATTGCCTAGCCCAGAGATGGCAAACTTATGGCACAGGTGCCAAAGATGCTCTCTATGGGCACACCACCCTCCCACCCCCACCCCATCCTCCAAGTTTATTACTAGAAAGGCAAAGGAACTTGGACAAGAGCTGCTCTCTACTCCTTCTCCATATTGCATGACAACATTTTTTCACATCCCTTGCACCTCTGCATAGCAGCCCAACGGGGGCTCAAAGGTGGCATAGCTAGAAGGGAGCAGAGTGCTCAGGCCACTCCCCTCCCCTTCTCTTCACCTGCTGAGTACATTCCTCACTTCATCCACCCTTTAGTCCAGAAGCCCAATGGGAGCACTTTCTCCCCTCCCCTGTGTGTGTGTGGGGAGGGGGGAGGGAGACAGGGTGTGCCTGGCCCTTGACAGGGGAGAGGGGCACGGCATGTAGCCTCTGTTGGAGGCAGGCATAGGACTTGGTCTGTAAGGTACGGTAGGGGTGGAGCCTGGCACTCCAATTCTAAAAGGTTCAGCATCACTGGTCCTAGCCTTTACTGCTGTTCTGCCCTGGAAATAATATACACTATTGATTCTAAGACAGAAGGTAAGAGGTTTTATTATTATTTTTTAATGTGCATGTAGGGGGAGTTAGGTAGCTCAGTAGATTGAGAGCCAGATCTAGAGACAGAAGGTCCTGGGTTCAAATTTGGACTTAGACCTTTCCCAGCTGTGTAAATGGTGACAAGTCACTTAACCCCAATTGCCTAGCCCTTACCATTCTTCTGCCTTGGAACCAGTACTCAGTATTGATTCTAAGATGCAAGGGAAAGGGTTTTTTTTTTTTAAAGATCATGTATATTACTATAATGTACATGATGGAGGGGGTTTGGCCAGACAGTTCATGAGACAAAGATCTCGTGGTTTTAGTGAACTACAATCTCTGAATCAACAGTGCCACTAAAAGAGCTAATGGGATCTTAAGCTGACTGAGGAACAACCCTGTGGTTAGACCACAAGTAGAGGCATGTGCTCAGTTCTAAGCCCCACGTTGTTCCAGAGAAGTGTCTACAACTAGGGGATATGAGTAAAGATGGTGCCACATGAGGATCAGTTAAAGAACTTGAGAATGTTTAATCTGGAAAAAAGAAGCTATGAGAAGTCTTTTAAGAATTTGAAAAGATCCTATATAGAAGGATTAGAATTTTCTCTCCTCTCCAATTCTGACCTCATACAAAGAGGATTCTACATAATTATTCTACTTCAAATACCCTAACTACTTGATTCACTAATTCACTAATTCACCAACTATGAGCTACTCCTCCACCCAAATTCAAACACACATAAGGATGATTATGCCCTTGATCTTGCCATGACTCACAAACATAACATCTCAGTTCAAGAGTCATGAAATCCCCTTATCTGACCATAATCTATCATTTTTTCACCTCTCCCTCTCCCTTTTTTTCTATAACCCTGCTCTTCATCTGCACTGGGACCTCCAATTCCTTGATCTCTTAATTCTCCCTCAAACTATCTCCCCTGGACTAAGCACTTTCTCTTCTTCTCCCTACCTTGATCCCTTGGTGAACCAATTCAAATGCATGCTGCCCTCATCTCCTGAATCCCTATCCCCCTAATATTATTGATTATGCTCAGCCCCATCTCAACCTTGGATGGATCCTACCCATTCACTACCTTCATACTTATACACATGCTGCTGATTGAAGGGAAAATAATGCAACTATTCAAAATTATTAAGAGAAACAAAGATGCCATTTCTTTTTTTTTTTTACTAGATTGATAATTTCATAGGATAGCTAGGTGGCACAGTAGATAAAGAGTGCCAGGCCTAGAGTAAAGAAGACTCATCTTTGTGAGTTCAAGTCCAGCCTCCAACACTTCCTAGCTATGTGACATTGGGCAAGTCACTTAACCCTGCTGGCCTCAGTTTCCTCATCTGTAAAATAAGGTAGAGAAGGAAATGGCAAATCGTTTTAGTATCTTTGCCAAGAAAATCTTAAATGGGGTCATAGAGTTAGAGGCAAATGAAATGACTGAACAACCACCTAGTTTCTTTGGTATATGGAACCTTCAGTAAGACACTTACTCTCCTCTATCTACTCTGCAGTAACTAGTTATAGTAACAGAAGCACTTAGTTTGTCACTTGCCCAGGTCACACAGGAAATATAGTATGTCACTAGTGGAACCTGATGCTATTTTTTTTTCATCTGAAGGATATGACTATGTTCTTCAAGGAAAACCTGAATTATTTATCAAAAACAAAAAGAAAGAAGTAGTTCTACCAAAATCCTTTTATGACACAAATATGATACTGATTCCAAAGCCAGGCAGGTCAAAAATGGAGAAAGAAAACTACAGGCCAATCTCCTTAATGACCATAGATGCAAAAATCTTAAATAGGATACTAGCAAAAAGACTTCAATAAATGATCAGGAGGGTTATTCATTATTATCAGGTGGGATTTATACCAGGAATGCAAGGATGGTTCAATATTAGGAAAACCATCCACATAATTGACCATATCAGCTGTGAAAGAAGCATGAAGAGAGAGAGAGGCCTTGCAAGCCAGGTCATGCAAGAAACAAGGTGAAGGACCTGATATGCAAAATCAAGGTGAAGATTCCAAATGGAATGTTCCCAGGAGGAGGGGGCAGTTGAAGCTGGAGGGGGAGAAACTGTTTTGCTCTCTCTGGTGGGTGACTGACCAAGAGAGAAACATCTTCTCTGTTTTTCTGACCAAAGGAGTCAAGCCTGGCTGAAGGGGGAAGAAGCTGAGAACTAATATCATTATATCAGGAATACAAGGATGGTTCAATATTAGGAAAACCATCCACATAATTGACCATATCAACAAGCAAACCAACAGAAATCACATGCTTATCTCAATAGTTGCAGAAAAAGCATTTGACAAAATACAACACTCATCCCTATTGAAAACACTAGAAAGCATAGGAATAGAAGGGCCTTTCCTAAAAAAATAAAAATAATTTATATATATATATATGTTTATATATATATAAAACCATCAGCAAGCATCATCTGCAAAGGGGATAAATTAGAAGCCTTCCCAATAAGATTAGGAGTGAAATAAGGGTGCCCATTATCACAACTATTATTTAACATGGTACTATAAACACTAGCAGTAGCAATTAGAGAAGAAAAATAAATTGAAGGTATTAAAATAGGCAATGAGGAGACCAAGCTATCACTCTTTGCAGATGGTATGATGGTCTATTTAAAGAATCCTAGAGAATCAACTAAAAAACTGGTGGAAATAATCAACAACTTTAGCAAAGTTTCAGGATACAAAACAAACCCATATAAATCATCAGCATTTTTATGTTTCTAACGCATCCCAACAGCAAGAGTTAGAAAGAGAAATCCCATCTAAAATCACCCTTGACAATATAAAATACTTAGGAATCTATCTGCCAAGATAAACACAGGAATTATATGAACACAACAACAAAACACTTTCCACACAATTAAAACTAGATCTAAACAACTAGAAAAATATTAATTGTTCATGGGTAGGACGAGCTAACATAATAAAAATTACAAGCCTACACAAATTAATGAGCTTATTTAGTGCCACGCCTAACAAACTACCAAGAAACTTTTTTACTGAATTAGAAAAAAACTATAACAAAGTTATTTGGAAGAACAAAAGATAAAGAATATCAAGGGAAATAATGAAAAAAAATGTGAAGGCGGGGGGGGGGGGGGGGGGGGGGTGTCTAGCAAAGCAGGAGTCATCAAAACAATATGGTAATGGTTAAGAAACAGAAGGGAAGGGCAGTGGGGTAGCTCAGTGGATTGAGAGCCAGGCCTAGAGACAGGAGGTCCTAGGTTCAAATCTGGCCTTAGACACTTCCTAGCTGTGTGACTCTGGGCAAGTCAATTAACCCCCATTACCTAGCCCTTACTGCTCTTCTGCCTTGGAGCCAATACACAATATTTATTCCAAGATAGAAGGTAAGGATTTAAAAAATAAAGTAAATAATGAACTGGAGGAATTCCATGTGAACTGGAATGACCTCCAAGAATTCAATGCATAGTGAAAGGAGCAGAATCAGGAGATCCTTATACACAGAGACAGATACACTGTGGCGCAATCAAATGTAATATATTTCTATACTAGCAGCAATGCAATGATCCAGGACAATTCAGAGGGATTTATGAGAAAGACGCTATCCACATCCAGAGGAAGAACTGTGGGAGTAGAAACACGGAAGAAAAACAACCACTTAATCACATGGTTCGGTGGGGATATGATTGGGGATGTAGACTCT
The DNA here is from genome assembly GCF_027887165.1 of Monodelphis domestica. Lineage (NCBI taxonomy): Eukaryota > Metazoa > Chordata > Mammalia > Didelphimorphia > Didelphidae > Monodelphis > Monodelphis domestica. Next base: position 89,434,709 of record NC_077231.1, read on the forward strand.
AAATAATCACTTTAGTGCAAATATTAATAATATGGAAATAGGTCTTCATCAATAACACATGTAAAACCCAGTGGAACTGCTCATTGGCTATGGGAGGGGGAGTGGGAGGAGAGGAGGGAAAGAACATGAACCATGTAGCCATGGAAAAATATTCTAAATCAATTAATTAAAGTTTTTCAAATCAAAAAAGAAGGAAAAATAGAATTTTAGATAATTAATTTGTTCTTAATTGTGAAGGTAGAAAGCACATCTTGTTCAATGGTCTTCAAATGCACCATGGGATCAAGTGAAAGCCTAATCAAAAAGTGTGATAAATAAACCTGGATGAATATAATCTTAGATAAAATTCCTAGCAAAAGAAAATTGGGGGGGGGGGGGGAAGGAGTAGTGATCAGAAATGCTAAGACAAAGAAGAAACAATTTCCCTGAAACACTATCATATCACTTGGCAGCTTTTATCTCAAACTTCCCTTTCTCCTTCCTGCCAGGCTGCAATTCAAATTATTTTACATGGATGAGACTGTGTCTTTCTCATCATCTCTGGACACAGAGTCCTTCCTTTGTCCTTTAGGCAAGCTACAATCTGAATTCTTCGGACATTGTGTTGTGATATGACTCCCAGCCATACAGTATCACTGGGAGAAGAGAGATGTCTAAAAGTTGGGAAAAGCTCGGAGTCATAAAAGTAACTGGTAAGGATCAGCTAGGTGGTTCAGTGGATAGAGAACCAAGCCTGGAGATAGGAAGTCCTGCGTTCAAATCTGACCTCAAACACTTCCTAGCTGTGTCATCCTGACCTAGGCAAGTCACTTAACTCCAATTGCCTAACCCTTAGCACTCTTCTGCCTTGGAATGGATACAAACTGATTCTAGGACAGAAGGTAAAAGTCTTTAAAAAAAAAATACTGGGCAATTCCTCTAAAGCAGTGGTTCTCAACCTCTCAATTTGTAGCAATGAGAATACATAATGCATATCAGAAATTTACATTCTGAATCATAACTGTAGCAAAATTACAGTTTTGAAGTAGCCACCAAAATAATTTTTTGGTTTGGGGTCACTGCAACATGAGGAACTGTATTGCAGGGTCACGGCATTAAGAAAGGTTGAGAACCACTGCTCTAAAGCAAATGGCCCCACTTTTCTCCTATTCAATTCTAGGCCCTGCTCATTATTCCTCTAACAGTGTCTTATCCAAGATATAGGTATTTGTGAACCAGTTCTATAGGCTGTCCATCTGTTGGCATCCTATAGTCTGGACAATAGGCCACTAGGTTTTTCCTATATGGAGAGTTAAACCAAACTCTTGAATAATTATAGATCTCATTTAGGAGGCATTGAAGTGTTTTGAGGCTGGGTACAACCTGCATAATGTCAGTCAGAGACAGGATCATCAAAAGGATCTCACTGTCTGGAGGGAAGCCTTCTTAGGCTCTACACTGAGCATCCTCCAGGACAAAAGTGTGTCCCCTTGTTTTATTCTTCATTATTGAATACTGGTAATCAATCAGAGGGTCAAACAAAATTCTGGATATGGTTACTGCTTTAAAGAATTCTTATCTGCTCTTAACATATTTGGGAGATACTTTGTAAGAACAAAGCTATTAAGGGATCAATTTAGCTCTACTAAAGCAACAATCACAAAAGGATACTGATTCTCTCTGATTTTTAGTACTATGTGATTATAAATATGTACTCTATAGAGTATCATTGCTAGGAAGGTCTGTCTCTTCCTTTCTCATACTTTCATCAGAGAGATGGGGAAATATGCATATAGGGTAATTGATATTCATATTCTTTAGACCATTTTTTTGGTAAACAAAAAAAAGGTCTGATTTTTTCCCTAAGCTTTTAGTATCTTTTCGACTTTCAGATATTTAGAGGATTAGCCTCTCAGTATCCACAAAACCATTTCACCACATTCAACAAAGAAAAATTCCCTTCCCTTCTATCTTTGGTTTCTTTGGTCCCGTATCTCCTATATGTAGCATGCTGTGAAATGGCAGGTTAGAACATAAAGGTGGAGCATTGAGGTATGTTAGTAGCAACATTTGGCACAACTTTGCCACTTTTTTTGGTCTGATCTTTTAACTTCCTTTACAATGTCATTCTATATGTTCTCTGAATGTTCAGACTTGGGGGCAGCTGGGGAGCTCAGTGGATTGAAAGTCAGGCGAGATAGGAGGTCCTAGGTTCAAATCTGACCTCAGACACTTCCCAGCTGTGTGACCTGGACAAGTCACTTGATCTCCATTGACTAGCCCTTACCACTCTTCTGCCTTGAAACCAATACACAGTATTGATACCAAAACAGAAGGTAAGGGTTTAAAAAAAAAAAAAGAATGTTCAGACTTAACCAGGTTGACTCATAAGCTTTCTGAAAATTGAATCTTTTCTACATTAAAAAAAAATGTTTTGTGACGCTATATCAGCCTTCTACAATTCTCTATTAAATGTTAAGAAGTAACTTCAATTGATACTGCTTGTGGCTGCTATCTCTACTTGGCAAGAAGATAAATGCTGGCTAAACTAGGGTCGAGGTCTTTTTGGTCTACTTGCAGGGATCGGTTTACATTAGTTAAATTTCAAAATGGTGATGGTCTCTGTCAGTGGCTAGTCTTTTATCCATTTCCCACTACAGAGGGGAAATTATTTTTTTGATTATGACATCTACAACTAGATTTTGAATTTTCCAGAAGTGTCTTATATAGGCTTATATACTTCCCACAGGAAACAGAGGGATCCCATTAAAAACAAAATAGACAATTTATTTTGATTTATTTTAGTTGCTGTAGGATGGCATAGAATGGAAGATCATAGAATTTGGAGTGGCCTTGGAGATTCCTTATCCCATTTTTTAACAAAAAAGGAAACTGAGGCCCAAAGAGGTTCAAGACCCTGCCCACTCCTGTAAGAAGCAAAGAAGCAAAGAAACATAATTATTTTGGACTGCTTAAAAAGTAAATTACAAGTGTGAATTAAAATACAATACCTAAGGCATGAGAAGATCAGGATAATGTAAGGTGAATCAAAGTAGCCTGGCTGGAAAGCAGGGCAGGGCAGTGGGATGCTTTTTAAAAAACTAGAGACCTTGCACTGGGGGTGGGGTAAGTTAAAATAAGGGAGAGGCATTGGAAATGAGGAAGCTAGAGTACAAGTGCTAGCAAACACATGTATGTGCTCATCTGAAAGTGGAACATGTATCAAGGATAAAACAAATTGAAAAGAAAAATTCAAACCAACTCCCTGGTGATTACGAGTTTAGCTACTGAATGCCTCAACTGGTAGAGAATTCAGATTTTAGAGAGTTTTAAATTGAAGATCACTTAAGGCAACAAATATAGCTACCCTACCAAGGTTACAGCTATCACTGCAGTTGTATATATGTATGGGACATCTGGCAGGCAATGATGTCATAAGTGTGTTCATGTATATGTATGTACATATATGAGATAGAACTAAAACAGGTAGCAATACAGCATATTTTTCTCTATATGTAATAGTTGTGTTGATTGCTTTTTCTTTTCTTTTTTAAACCCTGACTTTTTGTCTCATTAACAACTCTAAGACAGAAGAGCAAGGGTTAGACAAATAGGTTTAAGTGACTTGCCCAGAGTCACACAGCTATGAAGTGTCTACAGACACATTTGAACTCAGAATCTTCCACCTCCAGGTTTGTCCTCTAGCTGCTGAAACCACCTAGCTGCCTCTAATAACATAATTTTATCAACATAAAAAACATGAAGTCTTTATTCTTGGTACATTAGTTCAGCCACTTTCTAACCAAACTTAAGATAAGAGAAGATCAGATTTGGGTAATAAAAAAATGATGTACATTCAGATAAATATTAAGTTCCTCACCTTTTGCCAGAGAAATGATGGACTTAGTGCTGAATGATGTGTACATTCTTGAACACAGCCAAGACATAGATTACACTTCACTATGCTTATTATAAGGGACTGTTTGTTTTTTTAAACTTAGAGGGGAATGTAGCAGGAGACATAGAAAAAGTCATGATAGTGACCACTCCAAACAAAGACAAAAAAGGAAATGTCTTTGAAGCATTTTTTTAAAATTCAAAGAGAAAAGAACAAAGTTCAGAGGGAGTCATAGTCACAAAGGATAGTTTTGAAACTAATGTGGATTATATGCTTTTGAAAATAAAAGCTATATATAAAAGATTTGTGGTTTCATATATACAATCCTTTTTTCCTCTTCCTTGTATTCAGAACTGTTCATGCTTGTTGATGTTTGTCAAATTCAGGATAAAAAAAAAATTTTTTTAAAGAACATTTCACTCAGTAAATTGAAATGGATATAGAATTTTGACCAGCACTAGAGCACTAGAAAGTGAAGAGAGTAGAGGAATGAAGAAAAACTAACATTTGAAGAGCAAAGAGGGAGAAAATTTTAATGGTAGTCAATTTGGTAAATTGATGTTCACTTGAACTGCTTTAGTTACTAAATACTTATCCAAGTGAGGCTAATGTAACCACAGATGAGGAGAAGGGTGTCCAAGAGAAGACAACCAAACAATGATGAGAAGGATCTGAAAGTACTGGTTTTGGTTCTATTATTTCTCAATTCTTCCAGAGGTTCATTTTTTCCATTTTTGTTAAAAAGGATTCTTAACCACAATGTATGCATTAATATTACATTGACCTGAATCATCATTAGTGTTGCTCTCAAGCAGACAACCCTAAGTGATATAAGAATGGTCAACTCAAGCAGTTCAAGGTATGACTTCTAGAGATCTCTTCTAGTAAAGCTCCCCTTTTCAATGAGGAAAAGTAATAGGGCCATTGTTTATTCTGAAGAGGTACATAGAGCTGGACTGAATCAGGAAAACTCAGGCTGGAATCCTGCCTCAGATACCAGCTGTTTGACTTTGTGCATGTCATCTAATCTTAGTTTCCTCAGGTGCAAAATGGGGTTAATAATAGCAAGTACCTCATGGGATTGCTATGAGGATCAAATGGGTGCTTTGTAAAAACACTTAAAGCATTATTGAAGTGTAAGCCAATAGTCTTGATGACAGCATCTTCTTTAGGGAGGAGGAAGAACATCAGGGGGACTTTGACAGAGGACATCAGAATGAACAGTCATGTATTCCCATATAACCTCTTTCCAATCCTATCAAACTGGAAAAATTTCAAGTGCAAACTCTAACAAGAAAGAGGTTGTTGTTTCCAGGACCAGTCTGACTAAATGCAGAGAAGCTCATGTCTGAAGGCAGCCTCCAGGGATGAAATTTTTTATCTAACTTGTGAAACCATTTAAGTCATAAAGGGACTAATACAATAAAACTGATATCAGTAGAGAAAGCCCAGATGGCAATGAAACGATTGTTCTTTGAAGTAAATAATAAACTGATTGACAAGTATCTTACATGTCTATGTGCCAGGTACATTAATAAACCTAGACGTAATCAATCTAAAACTTTTAATGTTTTTTTTTTAATAACTTAAACACTGAAGAAGGGTCAAAACATAGATTCTAAGGGCAACAAGTAAAAAAGGGCATACAGGAGCAATTAGGTGGCACTATGGATAGACAGGCCTGTAGTCTGAAGGATCTAGATTCAAATATGGCCTCAGATCTTCCTAGTTATGTGACCCTGGGCAAGTCACTTAACCCTATTTGCTTAGTCCTTGCCCTTCTGTCTTAAGAGTTGTTAGGGCAGAAAGGTCTTTAAAAAGGGGGGTGGGAATAGAAATAAGAGGGCCCAAAATATCATCTCACTATGTGTTCTTTAATAATTCCCATTTGTGTGGTATTTGAAGGTTTGCACAGCTCTGATCATGTTCTATAATCTTTTTTGGCCCTGTAGCCAAAATTCAATTCAACAAAAAAGCAGATTTTGAACAACTTGAAGAATACTAAAAAAGGGTTGCAACTAAATAGATAAGAACCCTTCAAAAATCACACCTGTATACACACACATGCACACACACTCCACTAATAACTCAACTTTATTGCCTTAATAAAAGGCATGCCAAGAGGAAACACTGATTCAATTTTAAGTAAATAAAACAATTGCAAGAAAGCCTCAACTAATGTTCATTCATTCAAAGACACTTTAGATAAGCTATAATCTACTACTAAGGATATCCCCAACTGCTGCTCAAACATACCCTGACAGATTCTAATTCAGGTGAAGGTGGTATTAACATCACCCTAAGGAATTCCAGACTTGAATGATCTCCATGTTATTCTCTAATTTTTCTGTATTCTCTGATGGCCTCTGCTACATCCCAAGAGACCTTGCGCTAAAGTCCAAGGAAGCTACCCTCATGCAGTCATGTGCCTTGGTGCCTGCGCTGGTCTTGTGACCATTGATAATATACAACTCTAAATGGAAAGCTATAGATAGACTAGTTGATGACCTAGACTTGTTTGGAAAAAGTGTACAAAAGTCTAATAGCTGATAAAGTATTAATCCCTTGGATTCTTCAAGCCACCAATGGGATTGAAACCTTCAAAATTCAAGCATAAACATACTTTGAAATGCATAAAGGTCAAAGGTTTCCTGATATGGGAGTAAGGAATGAGGAAGATAAGGAAGAAGAGAGCAGAACTATGGTGTAAATAAGGAGAAACGGGTACCATCAGGCCGGGCAAGGGAACAAAATAGTCCAAGAGAAGCAGAAAAATTGGCATAAATTCTAGTGATAAAGTAGAGATGAGCTAGGGACAAGGCCTTTTAGAAGTAAGCAGGTGCTTTTGCTGAAGGACTTGAAAAACTTGGTGTTAAAAGATAGTTAAGAAATGAATGCCATGGCAGCTAGGTAGTCAGAAGGACCTGAGTTCAAATATGACCTCAGACACTTCCTAGTTGTGTAAGGCTGGACAAGTCACTTAATCCCACTGTCTGGTCCTGACTGCTCTTCTGCCTTAGATCCATATTGGTTCTAAGACAGAAGATATGGGTTTTTTAAAGGGGGGGGGGGGGGAGATGCAGTTAAGAGATGAATACCCCAGATGCTGAGAGAAGAGGAGAGGAAACAGAATTCAAGGTGTTTTGGATCAAAGAGGAAATGAAAAAAGGACAAGTGAAGAAAGGCTAAGATTTTAGTTCCAGAACTTAGTAAAGAAGAAAGATGACCATTCTGGAGGGCAATTTGGAACTATGCCCAAAGGACGATAAAAGACTGCCCTTTGATCCAGCCATAGCACTGCTGGGTTTGTACCCCCAAAGAGATAATAAGGAAAAAGGCTTGTACAAAAATATTTATAGCTGCGCTCTCTGTGGTGGCAAAAAATTGGAAAATGAGGGGATGCCCTTCAATTGGGGAATGGCTGAACAAATTGTGGTATATGTGGGTGATGGAATTCTATTGCGCTCAAAGGAATAATAAAGTGGAGGAATTCCATGGGGACTGGAACGACCTCCAAGAAGTGATGCAGAGTGAGAGGAGCAGAACCAGGAGAACATTGTACACAGAGACTGATACATTGTGGTACAATCAAATGTAATGGACTTCTCCATTAGTGGCAATGAAGTGACCCTGAACAACCTGGAGGAATCTATGAGAAAAACCACTATCCACATCCAGAGGAAACACTGTGGGAGTAAAAACACCGAAGGAAAACAACTGCTTGATTACATGGATCGAAGGGATATGGTTGGGGATGTACACTCTAAATGAGCATTCCAGTGCAAACATCAACATGGAAATGGGTTCTGATCAAGGACACAAGTAATACCCAATGAAATTGCGTGTTGGCTGCGGGAAGAGTAGGTGGAGGGGAAGGAGGGAAATAATGTGATTATTGTAACCAAGGAATAATGTTCTAAATTGACTAAATAAACTAA